>NW_026116891.1:0-21812 GCF_001640805.2 Lates calcarifer
GGAGGCGATCGCAGTCTTAGCCAAAAGGCCGAGAAGCGATGAGTCCAAAGCGTTTCGTGTTCCGTCCAAGCTCTTGGCACGATCCTCTCTTGTCACGGTGCCCTGTTTTCAAGCCAGCCTAACAATGGCTGCTGCTTAGCACCCCCACCCAGTCTCCCCACTTTGCACCCCTGGTTCTTAGCGGAGACAGCCGTTTGACTTTTCACACACTCAAAGGGCTCAGCCTTACGGCCAAACCTACCAAAAATAGCTTAAACTCGTTGGCGTTCCTCTCCACGGAAGTCTTTAGTAAAAGGCGAAAGACTTGTGCGTTATGAAGAGAAACCAGAGTCAGTACGGCCTTCGCCTTGAGGGCAGCCGAGAACCCCAGTCGTCCCAGCCACCACCGTCACGGTAGGCCTCTCTTTGCGCCTGCCGCGTTCCAAATCCCAGATCGCACCGTCAGCTACCCTGCCCCGTACTGTCACATGCGCTATCCAATGGGGTTTGCGGAGGGTTAGGCTTAGGCGGAAAGCCCCGCCTTTGGGGGGCGGGGGCGGGGGCATGTGTGCTTGTAACATACAGAAACGCCACCAATCGTCACGGCCCGACAACAGCACCGACTCTGCTTTTTTTTTTTTTTGACGTAGCGGTCAGGGGGAGAGCGCGAACGCAGTCCCCACTACCAGAAATTATGCAGTCGAGACTTTTGGGGAATTCGCAGGGGTCAGCGCAACCGGAGTGCAATGGCTGAGCCTCGCCCTGGGTGAACCACCTTCTTGATCATGGTATCTCCCCTGCCAGGTAAGTATGAGTTGGAGTTGTCAGAGACGGTGGGGTCGGTTCCAGACACAGCACCCTGGCTGATGGTGGCCACACTGCACAATGCCAGAGTTCGGCGACATCAGCATTAGCTGACCCTCATCTGAGGCTTGTCCCGAGGCGTTGCAAGCACTATACTGCAGTTTGACAAAGTTGCGCGGTGCACAAACTTTGCTGGTTTTATTGACTTTTCTCACCGGTCGGAGCTCGGCCCAGACAAACTGGAATGTGCCTGTTTTTTTTCAAAAAACAGTAATGCATAAGCCGTGTATGCTCCCGTCTCTAAAGGTCTGTTGGACACGTTATCCCCTTATATAGAGGAACTGCTTACTTTACCTTCTTTTCCAGCTGCAAAAGAGAGACGGTACACCCTGATCAACCTCCGGGGAAGGGAAAAATCAAGAGTGCACCACTAAGCGTACGACTCAGTAACCGCATCAGGGCTTTGAGCAACTTGTACCCTATCGATAAAGGAATGTGAGAAAAGCAAGGGACTCCCCTGGAAAAAACACCCCCACAAAACTCTATAGTTACATTGCACGTTTCCAGAGAATGTGCACCGTACCTGGAGGTAATGCAATACCGGGTCGATGCGTGGAGTGGAAGGAGCAAGCCCCCGTTCCGGCTCCCTGATCCAAAAATCAATTTAATATATGGTCCCCGGGTAGGGGACGTATCAGATATTAAACTGATAAGAACAGATACTACACTTGATCTTAGCCAAAAGGCCGAGAAGCGATGAGTCCAAAGCGTTTCGTGTTCCGTCCAAGCTCTTGGCACGATCCTCTCTTGTCACGGTGCCCTGTTTTCAAGCCAGCCTAACAATGGCTGCTGCTTAGCACCCCCACCCAGTCTCCCCACTTTGCACCCCTGGTTCTTAGCGGAGACAGCCGTTTGACTTTTCACACACTCAAAGGGCTCAGCCTTACGGCCAAACCTACCAAAAATAGCTTAAACTCGTTGGCGTTCCTCCACGGAAGTCTTTAGTAAAAGGCGAAAGACTTGTGCGTTATGAAGAGAAACCAGAGTCAGTACGGCCTTCGCCTTGAGGCAGCCGAGAACCCCAGTCGTCCCAGCCACCACCGTCACGGTAGGCCTCTCTTTGCGCCTGCCGCGTTCCAAATCCCAGATCGCACCCGTCAGCTACCCTGCCCCGTACTGTCACATGCGCTATCCAATGGGGTTTGCGGAGGGTTAGGCTTAGGCGGAAAGCCCCGCCTTTGGGGCGGGGCGGGGGCTGGGGCATGTGTGCTTGTAACATACAGAAACGCCCACCAATCGTCACGGCCCGACAACAGCACCGACTCTGCAGTCGTAAAACTGGCATAGTTGGCAGCACGCTTTCACGCTTACGAGTAAAAGAAGCTACCCGGGACACCTTGTTTTCCTTTGACGTAGCGGTCAGGGAGAGCGCGAACGCAGTCCCCCACTACCAGAAATTATGCAGTCGAGACTCCCACATTTGGGGAATTCGCAGGGGTCAGCGCAACCGGAGTGCAATGGCTGAGCCTCGCCCTGGGTGAACCACCTTCTTGATCATGGTATCTCCCCTGCCAGGTAAGTATGAGTTGGAGTTGTCAGAGACGGTGGGGTCGGTTCCAGACACAGCACCCTGGCTGATGGTGGCCACACTGCACAATGCCAGAGTTCGGCGACATCAGCATTAGCTGACCCTCATCTGAGGCTTGTCCCCGAGGCGTTGCAAGCACTATACTGCAGTTTGACAAAGTTGCGCGGTGCACAAACTTTGCTGGTTTTATTGACTTTTCTCACCGGTCGGAGCTCGGCCCAGACAAACTGGAATGTGCCTGTTTTTTTTCAAAAAACAGTAATGCATAAGCCGTGTATGCTCCCGTCTCTAAAGGTCTGTTGGACACGTTATCCCCTTCTATAGAGAGAACTGCTTACTTTACCTTCTTTTCCAGCTGCAAAAGAGAGACGGTACACCCTGATCAACCTCCGGGGAAGGGAAAAATCAAGAGTGCACCACTAAGCGTACGACTCAGTAACCGCATCAGGGCTTTGAGCAACTTGTACCCTATCGATAAAGGAATGTGAGAAAAGCAAGGGACTCCCCTGGAAAAAACACCCCCCACAAAACTCTATAGTTACATTGCACGTTTCCAGAGAATGTGCACCGTACCTGGAGGTAATGCAATACCGGTCGATGCGTGGAGTGGAAGGAGCAAGCCCCCGTTCCGGCTCCCTGATCCAAAAATCAATTTAATATATGGTCCCCGGGTAGGGGACGTATCAGATATTAAACTGATAAGAACAGATACTACACTTGATCTTAGCCAAAAGGCCGAGAAGCGATGAGTCCAAAGCGTTTCGTGTTCCGTCCAAGCTCTTGGCACGATCCTCTCTTGTCACGGTGCCCTGTTTTCAAGCCAGCCTAACAATGGCTGCTGCTTAGCACCCCCCACCCAGTCTCCCCACTTTGCACCCCTGGTTCTTAGCGGAGACAGCCGTTTGACTTTTCACACACTCAAAGGGCTCAGCCTTACGGCCAAACCTACCAAAATAGCTTAAACTCGTTGGCGTTCCTCTCCACGGAAGTCTTTAGTAAAAGGCGAAAGACTTGTGCGTTATGAAGAGAAACAGAGTCAGTACGGCCTTCGCCTTGAGGGCAGCCGAGAACCCCAGTCGTCCCAGCCACCACCGTCACGGTAGGCCTCTCTTTGCGCCTGCCGCGTTCCAAATCCCAGATCGCACCCGTCAGCTACCCTGCCCCGTACTGTCACATGCGCTATCCAATGGGGTTTGCGGAGGGTTAGGCTTAGGCGGAAAGCCCCGCCTTTGGGGGCGGGGGCGGGGGGGCTGGGGCATGTGTGCTTGTAACATACAGAAACGCCCACCAATCGTCACGGCCCGACAACAGCACCGACTCTGCAGTCGTAAAACTGGCATAGTTGGCAGCACGCTTTCACGCTTACGAGTAAAGAAGCTACCCGGGACACCTTGTTTTCCTTTGACGTAGCGGTCAGGGGAGAGCGCGAACGCAGTCCCCCACTACCAGAAATTATGCAGTCGAGACTCCCACATTTGGGGAATTCGCAGGGGTCAGCGCAACCGGAGTGCAATGGCTGAGCCTCGCCCTGGGTGAACCACCTTCTTGATCATGGTATCTCCCCTGCCAGGTAAGTATGAGTTGGAGTTGTCAGAGACGGTGGGGTCGGTTCCAGACACAGCACCCTGGCTGATGGTGGCCACACTGCACAATGCCAGAGTTCGGCGACATCAGCATTAGCTGACCCTCATCTGAGGCTTGTCCCCGAGGCGTTGCAAGCACTATACTGCAGTTTGACAAAGTTGCGCGGTGCACAAACTTTGCTGGTTTTATTGACTTTTCTCACCGGTCGGAGCTCGGCCCAGACAAACTGGAATGTGCCTGTTTTTTTTCAAAAAACAGTAATGCATAAGCCGTGTATGCTCCCGTCTCTAAAGGTCTGTTGGACACGTTATCCCCTTATATAGAGAGAACTGCTTACTTTACCTTCTTTTCCAGCTGCAAAAGAGAGACGGTACACCCTGATCAACCTCCGGGGAAGGGAAAATCAAGAGTGCACCACTAAGCGTACGACTCAGTAACCGCATCAGGGCTTTGAGCAACTTGTACCCTATCGATAAAGGAATGTGAGAAAAGCAAGGGACTCCCCTGGAAAAAACACCCCCCACAAAACTCTATAGTTACATTGCACGTTTCCAGAGAATGTGCACCGTACCTGGAGGTAATGCAATACCGGGTCGATGCGTGGAGTGGAAGGAGCAAGCCCCCGTTCCGGCTCCCTGATCCAAAAATCAATTTAATATATGGTCCCCGGGTAGGGGACGTATCAGATATTAAACTGATAAGAACAGATACTACACTTGATCTTAGCCAAAAGGCCGAGAAGCGATGAGTCCAAAGCGTTTCGTGTTCCGTCCAAGCTCTTGGCACGATCCTCTCTTGTCACGGTGCCCTGTTTTCAAGCCAGCCTAACAATGGCTGCTGCTTAGCACCCCCACCCAGTCTCCCCACTTTGCACCCCTGGTTCTTAGCGGAGACAGCCGTTTGACTTTTCACACACTCAAAGGGCTCAGCCTTACGGCCAAACCTACCAAAAATAGCTTAAACTCGTTGGCGTTCCTCTCCACGGAAGTCTTTAGTAAAAGGCGAAAGACTTGTGCGTTATGAAGAGAAACCAGAGTCAGTACGGCCTTCGCCTTGAGGGCAGCCGAGAACCCCAGTCGTCCCAGCCACCACCGTCACGGTAGGCCTCTCTTTGCGCCTGCCGCGTTCCAAATCCCAGATCGCACCCGTCAGCTACCCTGCCCCGTACTGTCACATGCGCTATCCAATGGGGTTTGCGGAGGGTTAGGCTTAGGCGGAAAGCCCCGCCTTTGGGGGGCGGGGGCGGGGCGGGGGCTGGGGCATGTGTGCTTGTAACATACAGAAACGCCCACCAATCGTCACGGCCCGACAACAGCACCGACTCTGCAGTCGTAAAACTGGCATAGTTGGCAGCACGCTTTCACGCTTACGAGTAAAAGAAGCTACCCGGGACACCTTGTTTTCCTTTGACGTAGCGGTCAGGGGAGAGCGCGAACGCAGTCCCCCACTACCAGAAATTATGCAGTCGAGACTCCCACATTTGGGGAATTCGCAGGGGTCAGCGCAACCGGAGTGCAATGGCTGAGCCTCGCCCTGGGTGAACCACCTTCTTGATCATGGTATCTCCCCTGCCAGGTAAGTATGAGTTGGAGTTGTCAGAGACGGTGGGGTCGGTTCCAGACACAGCACCCTGGCTGATGGTGGCCACACTGCACAATGCCAGAGTTCGGCGACATCAGCATTAGCTGACCCTCATCTGAGGCTTGTCCCCGAGGCGTTGCAAGCACTATACTGCAGTTTGACAAAGTTGCGCGGTGCACAAACTTTGCTGGTTTTATTGACTTTTCTCACCGGTCGGAGCTCGGCCCAGACAAACTGGAATGTGCCTGTTTTTTTTTCAAAAAACAGTAATGCATAAGCCGTGTATGCTCCCGTCTCTAAAGGTCTGTTGGACACGTTATCCCCTTATATAGAGAGAACTGCTTACTTTACCTTCTTTTCCAGCTGCAAAAGAGAGACGGTACACCCTGATCAACCTCCGGGGAAGGGAAAAATCAAGAGTGCACCACTAAGCGTACGACTCAGTAACCGCATCAGGGCTTTGAGCAACTTGTACCCTATCGATAAAGGAATGTGAGAAAAGCAAGGGACTCCCCTGGAAAAAACACCCCCCACAAAACTCTATAGTTACATTGCACGTTTCCAGAGAATGTGCACCGTACCTGGAGGTAATGCAATACCGGGTCGATGCGTGGAGTGGAAGGAGCAAGCCCCCGTTCCGGCTCCCTGATCCAAAAATCAATTTAATATATGGTCCCCGGGTAGGGGACGTATCAGATATTAAACTGATAAGAACAGATACTACACTTGATCTTAGCCAAAAGGCCGAGAAGCGATGAGTCCAAAGCGTTTCGTGTTCCGTCCAAGCTCTTGGCACGATCCTCTCTTGTCACGGTGCCCTGTTTTCAAGCCAGCCTAACAATGGCTGCTGCTTAGCACCCCCACCCAGTCTCCCCACTTTGCACCCCTGGTTCTTAGCGGAGACAGCCGTTTGACTTTTCACACACTCAAAGGGCTCAGCCTTACGGCCAAACCTACCAAAATAGCTTAAACTCGTTGGCGTTCCTCTCCACGGAAGTCTTTAGTAAAAGGCGAAAGACTTGTGCGTTATGAAGAGAAACCAGAGTCAGTACGGCCTTCGCCTTGAGGGCAGCCGAGAACCCCAGTCGTCCCAGCCACCACCGTCACGGTAGGCCTCTCTTTGCGCCTGCCGCGTTCCAAATCCCAGATCGCACCCGTCAGCTACCCTGCCCCGTACTGTCACATGCGCTATCCAATGGGGTTTGCGGAGGGTTAGGCTTAGGCGGAAAGCCCCGCCTTTGGGGGGCGGGGCGGGGGCTGGGGCATGTGTGCTTGTAACATACAGAAACGCCACCAATCGTCACGGCCCGACAACAGCACCGACTCTGCAGTCGTAAAACTGGCATAGTTGGCAGCACGCTTTCACGCTTACGAGTAAAAGAAGCTACCCGGGACACCTTGTTTTCCTTTGACGTAGCGGTCAGGGAGAGCGCGAACGCAGTCCCCCACTACCAGAAATTATGCAGTCGAGACTCCCACATTTGGGGAATTCGCAGGGGTCAGCGCAACCGGAGTGCAATGGCTGAGCCTCGCCCTGGGTGAACCACCTTCTTGATCATGGTATCTCCCCTGCCAGGTAAGTATGAGTTGGAGTTGTCAGAGACGGTGGGGTCGGTT
This sequence comes from Lates calcarifer, assembly GCF_001640805.2. Lineage (NCBI taxonomy): Eukaryota > Metazoa > Chordata > Actinopteri > Centropomidae > Lates > Lates calcarifer. The sequence continues at coordinate 7,154 of NW_026116891.1, forward strand.
CCAGACACAGCACCCTGGCTGATGGTGGCCACACTGCACAATGCCAGAGTTCGGCGACATCAGCATTAGCTGACCCTCATCTGAGGCTTGTCCCCGAGGCGTTGCAAGCACTATACTGCAGTTTGACAAAGTTGCGCGGTGCACAAACTTTGCTGGTTTTATTGACTTTTCTCACCGGTCGGAGCTCGGCCCAGACAAACTGGAATGTGCCTGTTTTTTTTCAAAAAACAGTAATGCATAAGCCGTGTATGCTCCCGTCTCTAAAGGTCTGTTGGACACGTTATCCCCTTATATAGAGAGAACTGCTTACTTTACCTTCTTTTCCAGCTGCAAAAGAGAGACGGTACACCCTGATCAACCTCCGGGGAAGGGAAAAATCAAGAGTGCACCACTAAGCGTACGACTCAGTAACCGCATCAGGGCTTTGAGCAACTTGTACCCTATCGATAAAGGAATGTGAGAAAAGCAAGGGACTCCCCTGGAAAAAACACCCCCCACAAAACTCTATAGTTACATTGCACGTTTCCAGAGAATGTGCACCGTACCTGGAGGTAATGCAATACCGGGTCGATGCGTGGAGTGGAAGGAGCAAGCCCCCGTTCCGGCTCCCTGATCCAAAAATCAATTTAATATATGGTCCCCGGGTAGGGGACGTATCAGATATTAAACTGATAAGAACAGATACTACACTTGATCTTAGCCAAAAGGCCGAGAAGCGATGAGTCCAAAGCGTTTCGTGTTCCGTCCAAGCTCTTGGCACGATCCTCTCTTGTCACGGTGCCCTGTTTTCAAGCCAGCCTAACAATGGCTGCTGCTTAGCACCCCCACCCAGTCTCCCCACTTTGCACCCCTGGTTCTTAGCGGAGACAGCCGTTTGACTTTTCACACACTCAAAGGGCTCAGCCTTACGGCCAAACCTACCAAAAATAGCTTAAACTCGTTGGCGTTCCTCTCCACGGAAGTCTTTAGTAAAAGGCGAAAGACTTGTGCGTTATGAAGAGAAACCAGAGTCAGTACGGCCTTCGCCTTGAGGGCAGCCGAGAACCCCAGTCGTCCCAGCCACCACCGTCACGGTAGGCCTCTCTTTGCGCCTGCCGCGTTCCAAATCCCAGATCGCACCCGTCAGCTACCCTGCCCCGTACTGTCACATGCGCTATCCAATGGGGTTTGCGGAGGGTTAGGCTTAGGCGGAAAGCCCCGCCTTTGGGGGGCGGGGGCGGGGGCTGGGGCATGTGTGCTTGTAACATACAGAAACGCCCACCAATCGTCACGGCCCGACAACAGCACCGACTCTGCAGTCGTAAAACTGGCATAGTTGGCAGCACGCTTTCACGCTTACGAGTAAAAGAAGCTACCCGGGACACCTTGTTTTCCTTTGACGTAGCGGTCAGGGGAGAGCGCGAACGCAGTCCCCCACTACCAGAAATTATGCAGTCGAGACTCCCACATTTGGGGAATTCGCAGGGGTCAGCGCAACCGGAGTGCAATGGCTGAGCCTCGCCCTGGGTGAACCACCTTCTTGATCATGGTATCTCCCCTGCCAGGTAAGTATGAGTTGGAGTTGTCAGAGACGGTGGGGTCGGTTCCAGACACAGCACCCTGGCTGATGGTGGCCACACTGCACAATGCCAGAGTTCGGCGACATCAGCATTAGCTGACCCTCATCTGAGGCTTGTCCCGAGGCGTTGCAAGCACTATACTGCAGTTTGACAAAGTTGCGCGGTGCACAAACTTTGCTGGTTTTATTGACTTTTCTCACCGGTCGGAGCTCGGCCCAGACAAACTGGAATGTGCCTGTTTTTTTTCAAAAAACAGTAATGCATAAGCCGTGTATGCTCCCGTCTCTAAAGGTCTGTTGGACACGTTATCCCCTTCATATAGAGAGAACTGCTTACTTTACCTTCTTTTCCAGCTGCAAAAGAGAGACGGTACACCCTGATCAACCTCCGGGGAAGGGAAAAATCAAGAGTGCACCACTAAGCGTACGACTCAGTAACCGCATCAGGGCTTTGAGCAACTTGTACCCTATCGATAAAGGAATGTGAGAAAAGCAAGGGACTCCCCTGGAAAAAACACCCCCCACAAAACTCTATAGTTACATTGCACGTTTCCAGAGAATGTGCACCGTACCTGGAGGTAATGCAATACCGGGTCGATGCGTGGAGTGGAAGGAGCAAGCCCCCGTTCCGGCTCCCTGATCCAAAAATCAATTTAATATATGGTCCCCGGGTAGGGGACGTATCAGATATTAAACTGATAAGAACAGATACTACACTTGATCTTAGCCAAAAGGCCGAGAAGCGATGAGTCCAAAGCGTTTCGTGTTCCGTCCAAGCTCTTGGCACGATCCTCTCTTGTCACGGTGCCCTGTTTTCAAGCCAGCCTAACAATGGCTGCTGCTTAGCACCCCCACCCAGTCTCCCCACTTTGCACCCCTGGTTCTTAGCGGAGACAGCCGTTTGACTTTTCACACACTCAAAGGGCTCAGCCTTACGGCCAAACCTACCAAAAATAGCTTAAACTCGTTGGCGTTCCTCTCCACGGAAGTCTTTAGTAAAAGGCGAAAGACTTGTGCGTTATGAAGAGAAACCAGAGTCAGTACGGCCTTCGCCTTGAGGGCAGCCGAGAACCCCAGTCGTCCCAGCCACCACCGTCACGGTAGGCCTCTCTTTGCGCCTGCCGCGTTCCAAATCCCAGATCGCACCCGTCAGCTACCCTGCCCCGTACTGTCACATGCGCTATCCAATGGGGTTTGCGGAGGGTTAGGCTTAGGCGGAAAGCCCCGCCTTTGGGGGGCGGGGGCTGGGGCATGTGTGCTTGTAACATACAGAAACGCCCACCAATCGTCACGGCCCGACAACAGCACCGACTCTGCAGTCGTAAAACTGGCATAGTTGGCAGCACGCTTTCACGCTTACGAGTAAAAGAAGCTACCCGGGACACCTTGTTTTCCTTTGACGTAGCGGTCAGGGGAGAGCGCGAACGCAGTCCCCCACTACCAGAAATTATGCAGTCGAGACTCCCACATTTGGGGAATTCGCAGGGGTCAGCGCAACCGGAGTGCAATGGCTGAGCCTCGCCCTGGGTGAACCACCTTCTTGATCATGGTATCTCCCCTGCCAGGTAAGTATGAGTTGGAGTTGTCAGAGACGGTGGGGTCGGTTCCAGACACAGCACCCTGGCTGATGGTGGCCACACTGCACAATGCCAGAGTTCGGCGACATCAGCATTAGCTGACCCTCATCTGAGGCTTGTCCCGAGGCGTTGCAAGCACTATACTGCAGTTTGACAAAGTTGCGCGGTGCACAAACTTTGCTGGTTTTATTGACTTTTCTCACCGGTCGGAGCTCGGCCCAGACAAACTGGAATGTGCCTGTTTTTTTTCAAAAAACAGTAATGCATAAGCCGTGTATGCTCCCGTCTCTAAAGGTCTGTTGGACACGTTATCCCCTTATATAGAGAGAACTGCTTACTTTACCTTCTTTTCCAGCTGCAAAAGAGAGACGGTACACCCTGATCAACCTCCGGGGAAGGGAAAAATCAAGAGTGCACCACTAAGCGTACGACTCAGTAACCGCATCAGGGCTTTGAGCAACTTGTACCCTATCGATAAAGGAATGTGAGAAAAGCAAGGGACTCCCCTGGAAAAAACACCCCCCACAAAACTCTATAGTTACATTGCACGTTTCCAGAGAATGTGCACCGTACCTGGAGGTAATGCAATACCGGGTCGATGCGTGGAGTGGAAGGAGCAAGCCCCCGTTCCGGCTCCCTGATCCAAAAATCAATTTAATATATGGTCCCCGGGTAGGGGACGTATCAGATATTAAACTGATAAGAACAGATACTACACTTGATCTTAGCCAAAAGGCCGAGAAGCGATGAGTCCAAAGCGTTTCGTGTTCCGTCCAAGCTCTTGGCACGATCCTCTCTTGTCACGGTGCCCTGTTTTCAAGCCAGCCTAACAATGGCTGCTGCTTAGCACCCCCACCCAGTCTCCCCACTTTGCACCCCTGGTTCTTAGCGGAGACAGCCGTTTGACTTTTCACACACTCAAAGGGCTCAGCCTTACGGCCAAAACCTACCAAAAATAGCTTAAACTCGTTGGCGTTCCTCTCCACGGAAGTCTTTAGTAAAAGGCGAAAGACTTGTGCGTTATGAAGAGAAACCAGAGTCAGTACGGCCTTCGCCTTGAGGGCAGCCGAGAACCCCAGTCGTCCCAGCCACCACCGTCACGGTAGGCCTCTCTTTGCGCCTGCCGCGTTCCAAATCCCAGATCGCCACCCGTCAGCTACCCTGCCCCGTACTGTCACATGCGCTATCCAATGGGGTTTGCGGAGGGTTAGGCTTAGGCGGAAAGCCCCGCCTTTGGGGGGGCGGGGGCGGGGGCTGGGGCATGTGTGCTTGTAACATACAGAAACGCCCACCAATCGTCACGGCCCGACAACAGCACCGACTCTGCAGTCGTAAAACTGGCATAGTTGGCAGCACGCTTTCACGCTTACGAGTAAAAGAAGCTACCCGGGACACCTTGTTTTCCTTTGACGTAGCGGTCAGGGGAGAGCGCGAACGCAGTCCCCCACTACCAGAAATTATGCAGTCGAGACTCCCACATTTGGGGAATTCGCAGGGTCAGCGCAACCGGAGTGCAATGGCTGAGCCTCGCCCTGGGTGAACCACCTTCTTGATCATGGTATCTCCCCTGCCAGGTAAGTATGAGTTGGAGTTGTCAGAGACGGTGGGGTCGGTTCCAGACACAGCACCCTGGCTGATGGTGGCCACACTGCACAATGCCAGAGTTCGGCGACATCAGCATTAGCTGACCCTCATCTGAGGCTTGTCCCCGAGGCGTTGCAAGCACTATACTGCAGTTTGACAAAGTTGCGCGGTGCACAAACTTTGCTGGTTTTATTGACTTTTCTCACCGGTCGGAGCTCGGCCCAGACAAACTGGAATGTGCCTGTTTTTTTTCAAAAAACAGTAATGCATAAGCCGTGTATGCTCCCGTCTCTAAAGGTCTGTTGGACACGTTATCCCCTTATATAGAGAGAACTGCTTACTTTACCTTCTTTTCCAGCTGCAAAAGAGAGACGGTACACCCTGATCAACCTCCGGGGAAGGGAAAAATCAAGAGTGCACCACTAAGCGTACGACTCAGTAACCGCATCAGGGCTTTGAGCAACTTGTACCCTATCGATAAAGGAATGTGAGAAAAGCAAGGGACTCCCCTGGAAAAAACACCCCCCACAAAACTCTATAGTTACATTGCACGTTTCCAGAGAATGTGCACCGTACCTGGAGGTAATGCAATACCGGGTCGATGCGTGGAGTGGAAGGAGCAAGCCCCCGTTCCGGCTCCCTGATCCAAAAATCAATTTAATATATGGTCCCCGGGTAGGGGACGTATCAGATATTAAACTGATAAGAACAGATACTACACTTGATCTTAGCCAAAAGGCCGAGAAGCGATGAGTCCAAAGCGTTTCGTGTTCCGTCCAAGCTCTTGGCACGATCCTCTCTTGTCACGGTGCCCTGTTTTCAAGCCAGCCTAACAATGGCTGCTGCTTAGCACCCCCACCCAGTCTCCCCACTTTGCACCCCTGGTTCTTAGCGGAGACAGCCGTTTGACTTTTCACACACTCAAAGGGCTCAGCCTTACGGCCAAACCTACCAAAAATAGCTTAAACTCGTTGGCGTTCCTCTCCACGGAAGTCTTTAGTAAAAGGCGAAAGACTTGTGCGTTATGAAGAGAAACCAGAGTCAGTACGGCCTTCGCCTTGAGGGCAGCCGAGAACCCCAGTCGTCCCAGCCACCACCGTCACGGTAGGCCTCTCTTTGCGCCTGCCGCGTTCCAAATCCAGATCGCACCCGTCAGCTACCCTGCCCCGTACTGTCACATGCGCTATCCAATGGGGTTTGCGGAGGGTTAGGCTTAGGCGGAAAGCCCCGCCTTTGGGGGGGCGGGGGGGCTGGGGCATGTGTGCTTGTAACATACAGAAACGCCCACCAATCGTCACGGCCCGACAACAGCACCGACTCTGCAGTCGTAAAACTGGCATAGTTGGCAGCACGCTTTCACGCTTACGAGTAAAAGAAGCTACCCGGGACACCTTGTTTTCCTTTGACGTAGCGGTCAGGGGAGAGCGCGAACGCAGTCCCCCACTACCAGAAATTATGCAGTCGAGACTCCCACATTTGGGGAATTCGCAGGGGTCAGCGCAACCGGAGTGCAATGGCTGAGCCTCGCCCTGGGTGAACCACCTTCTTGATCATGGTATCTCCCCTGCCAGGTAAGTATGAGTTGGAGTTGTCAGAGACGGTGGGGTCGGTTCCAGACACAGCACCCTGGCTGATGGTGGCCACACTGCACAATGCCAGAGTTCGGCGACATCAGCATTAGCTGACCCTCATCTGAGGCTTGTCCCGAGGCGTTGCAAGCACTATACTGCAGTTTGACAAAGTTGCGCGGTGCACAAACTTTGCTGGTTTTATTGACTTTTCTCACCGGTCGGAGCTCGGCCCAGACAAACTGGAATGTGCCTGTTTTTTTTCAAAAAACAGTAATGCATAAGCCGTGTATGCTCCCGTCTCTAAAGGTCTGTTGGACACGTTATCCCCTTATATAGAGAGAACTGCTTACTTTACCTTCTTTTCCAGCTGCAAAAGAGAGACGGTACACCCTGATCAACCTCCGGGGAAGGGAAAAATCAAGAGTGCACCACTAAGCGTACGACTCAGTAACCGCATCAGGGCTTGAGCAACTTGTACCCTATCGATAAAGGAATGTGAGAAAGCAAGGGACTCCCCTGGAAAAAACACCCCCCACAAAACTCTATAGTTACATTGCACGTTTCCAGAGAATGTGCACCGTACCTGGAGGTAATGCAATACCGGGTCGATGCGTGGAGTGGAAGGAGCAAGCCCCCGTTCCGGCTCCCTGATCCAAAAATCAATTTAATATATGGTCCCCGGGTAGGGGACGTATCAGATATTAAACTGATAAGAACAGATACTACACTTGATCTTAGCCAAAAGGCCGAGAAGCGATGATCCAAAGCGTTTCGTGTTCCGTCCAAGCTCTTGGCCACGATCCTCTCTTGTCACGGTGCCCTGTTTTCAAGCCAGCTAACAATGGCTGCTGCTTAGCACCCCCACCCAGTCTCCCCACTTTGCACCCCTGGTTCTTAGCGGAGACAGGCCGTTTGACTTTTCACACACTCAAAGGGCTCAGCCTTACGGCCAAACCTACCAAAAATAGCTTAAACTCGTTGGCGTTCCTCTCCACGGAAGTCTTTAGTAAAAGGCGAAAGACTTGTGCGTTATGGAAGAGAAACCAGAGTCAGTACGGCCTTCGCCTTGAGGGCAGCCGAGAACCCCAGTCGTCCCAGCCACCACCGTCACGGTAGGCCTCTCTTTGCGCCTGCCGCGTTCCAATCCCAGATCGCACCCGTCAGCTACCCTGCCCGTACTGTCACATGCGCTATCCAATGGGGTTTGCGGAGGGTTAGGCTTAGGCGGAAAGCCCCGCCTTTGGGGGGCGGGGGCGGGGGCTGGGGCATGTGTGCTTGTAACATACAGAAACGCCCACCAATCGTCACGGCCCGACAACAGCACCGACTCTGCAGTCGTAAAACTGGCATAGTTGGCAGCACGCTTTCACGCTTACGAGTAAAAGAAGCTACCCGGGACACCTTGTTTTCCTTTGACGTAGCGGTCAGGGAGAGCGCGAACGCAGTCCCCCACTACCAGAAATTATGCAGTCGAGACTCCCACATTTGGGGAATTCGCAGGGTCAGCGCAACCGGAGTGCAATGGCTGAGCCTCGCCCTGGTGAACCACCTTCTTGGGTATCCCTGCCAGGTAAGTATGAGTTGGAGTTGTCAGAGACGGTGGGGTCGGTTCCAGACACAGCACCCTGGCTGATGGTGGCCACACTGCACAATGCCAGAGTTCGGCGACATCAGCATTAGCTGACCCTCATCTGAGGCTTGTCCCCGAGGCGTTGCAAGCACTATACTGCAGTTTGACAAAGTTGCGCGGTGCACAAACTTTGCTGGTTTTATTGACTTTTCTCACCGGTCGGCTCGGCCCAGACAAACTGGAATGTGCCTGTTTTTTTTCAAAAAACAGTAATGCATAAGCCGTGTATGCTCCCGTCTCTAAAGGTCTGTTGGACACGTTATCCCCTTATATAGAGAGAACTGCTTACTTTACCTTCTTTTCCAGCTGCAAAAGAGAGACGGTACACCCTGATCAACCTCCGGGGAAGGGAAAAATCAAGAGTGCACCACTAAGCGTACGACTCAGTAACCGCATCAGGGCTTTGAGCAACTTGTACCCTATCGATAAAGGAATGTGAGAAAAGCAAGGGACTCCCCTGGAAAAAACACCCCCACAAAACTCTATAGTTACATTGCACGTTTCCAGAGAATGTGCACCGTACCTGGAGGTAATGCAATACCGGGTCGATGCGTGGAGTGGAAGGAGCAAGCCCCCGTTCCGGCTCCCTGATCCAAAAATCAATTTAATATGGTGCGAGGGGACGTATCAGATATTAAACTGATAAGAACAGATACTACACTTGATCTTAGCCAAAAGGCCGAGAAGCGATGAGTCCAAAGCGTTTCGTGTTCCGTCCAAGCTCTTGGCACGATCCTCTCTTGTCACGGTGCCCTGTTTTCAAGCCAGCCTAACAATGGCTGCTGCTTAGCACCCCCACCCAGTCTCCCCACTTTGCACCCCTGGTTCTTAGCGGAGACAGCCGTTTGACTTTTCACACACTCAAAGGGCTCAGCCTTACGGCCAAACCTACCAAAAATAGCTTAAACTCGTTGGCGTTCCTCTCCACGGAAGTCTTTAGTAAAAGGCGAAAGACTTGTGCGTTATGAAGAGAAACCAGAGTCAGTACGGCCTTCGCCTTGAGGGCAGCCGAGAACCCCAGTCGTCCCAGCCACCACCGTCACGGTAGGCCTCTTTGCGCCTGCCGCGTTCCAAATCCCAGATCGCACCCGTCAGCTACCCTGCCCCGTACTGTCACATGCGCTATCCAATGGGGTTTGCGGAGGGTTAGGCTTAGGCGGAAAGCCCCGCCTTTGGGGGGCGGGGGCGGGGGCTGGGCATGTGTGCTTGTAACATACAGAAACGCCCACAATCGTCACGGCCCGACAACAGCACCGACTCTGCAGTCGTAAAACTGGCATAGTTGGCAGCACGCTTTCACGCTTACGAGTAAAAGAAGCTACCCGGGACACCTTGTTTTCCTTTGACGTAGCGGTCAGGGGAGAGCGCGAACGCAGTCCCCCACTACCAGAAATTATGCAGTCGAGACTCCCACATTTGGGGAATTCGCAGGGGTCAGCGCAACCGGAGTGCAATGGCTGAGCCTCGCCCTGGTGAACCACCTTCTTGATCATGGTATCTCCCCTGCCAGGTAAGTATGAGTTGGAGTTGTCAGAGACGGTGGGGTCGGTTCCAGACACAGCACCCTGGCTGATGGTGGCCACACTGCACAATGCCAGAGTTCGGCGACATCAGCATTAGCTGACCCTCATCTGAGGCTTGTCCCCGAGGCGTTGCAAGCACTATACTGCAGTTTGACAAAGTTGCGCGGTGCACAAACTTTGCTGGTTTTATTGACTTTTCTCACCGGTCGGAGCTCGGCCCAGACAAACTGGAATGTGCCTGTTTTTTTTCAAAAAACAGTAATGCATAAGCCGTGTATGCTCCCGTCTCTAAAGGTCTGTTGGACACGTTATCCCCTTATATAGAGAGAACTGCTTACTTTACCTTCTTTTCCAGCTGCAAAAGAGAGACGGTACACCCTGATCAACCTCCGGGGAAGGGAAAAATCAAGAGTGCACCACTAAGCGTACGACTCAGTAACCGCATCAGGGCTTTGAGCAACTTGTACCCTATCGATAAAGGAATGTGAGAAAAGCAAGGGACTCCCCTGGAAAAAACACCCCCCACAAAACTCTATAGTTACATTGCACGTTTCCAGAGAATGTGCACCGTACCTGGAGGTAATGCAATACCGGGTCGATGCGTGGAGTGGAAGGAGCAAGCCCCCGTTCCGGCTCCCTGATCCAAAAATCAATTTAATATATGGTCCCCGGTAGGGGACGTATCAGATATTAAACTGATAAGAACAGATACTACACTTGATCTTAGCCAAAAGGCCGAGAAGCGATGAGTCCAAAGCGTTTCGTGTTCCGTCCAAGCTCTTGGCACGATCCTCTCTTGTCACGGTGCCCTGTTTTCAAGCCAGCCTAACAATGGCTGCTGCTTAGCACCCCCACCCAGTCTCCCCACTTTGCACCCCTGGTTCTTAGCGGAGACAGCCGTTTGACTTTTCACACACTCAAAGGGCTCAGCCTTACGGCCAAACCTACCAAAAATAGCTTAAACTCGTTGGCGTTCCTCTCCACGGAAGTCTTTAGTAAAAGGCGAAAGACTTGTGCGTTATGAAGAGAAACCAGAGTCAGTACGGCCTTCGCCTTGAGGGCAGCCGAGAACCCCAGTCGTCCCAGCCACCACCGTCACGGTAGGCCTCTCTTTGCGCCTGCCGCGTTCCAAATCCCAGATCGCACCCGTCAGCTACCCTGCCCCGTACTGTCACATGCGCTATCCAATGGGGTTTTGCGGAGGGTTAGGCTTAGGCGGAAAGCCCCGCCTTTGGGGGCGGGGGCGGGGCGGGGGCTGGGGCATGTGTGCTTGTAACATACAGAAACGCCACCAATCGTCACGGCCCGACAACAGCACCGACTCTGCAGTCGTAAAACTGGCATAGTTGCAGCACGCTTTCACGCTTACGAGTAAAAGAAGCTACCCGGGACACCTTGTTTTCCTTTGACGTAGCGGTCAGGGGAGAGCGCGAACGCAGTCCCCCACTACCAGAAATTATGCAGTCGAGACTCCCACATTTGGGGAATTCGCAGGGGTCAGCGCAACCGGAGTGCAATGGCTGAGCCTCGCCCTGGGTGAACCACCTTCTTGATCATGGTATCTCCCCTGCCAGGTAAGTATGAGTTGGAGTTGTCAGAGACGGTGGGGTCGGTTCCAGACACAGCACCCTGGCTGATGGTGGCCACACTGCACAATGCCAGAGTTCGGCGACATCAGCATTAGCTGACCCTCATCTGAGGCTTGTCCCGAGGCGTTGCAAGCACTATACTGCAGTTTGACAAAGTTGCGCGGTGCACAAACTTTGCTGGTTTTATTGACTTTTCTCACCGGTCGGAGCTCGGCCCAGACAAACTGGAATGTGCCTGTTTTTTTTCAAAAACAGTAATGCATAAGCCGTGTATGCTCCCGTCTCTAAAGGTCTGTTGGACACGTTATCCCCTTATATAGAGAGAACTGCTTACTTTACCTTCTTTTCCAGCTGCAAAAGAGAGACGGTACACCCTGATCAACCTCCGGGGAAGGGAAAAATCAAGAGTGCACCACTAAGCGTACGACTCAGTAACCGCATCAGGGCTTTGAGCAACTTGTACCCTATCGATAAAGGAATGTGAGAAAAGCAAGGGACTCCCCTGGAAAAAAACCCCCACAAAAACTCTATAGTTACATTGCACGTTTCCAGAGAATGTGCACCGTACCTGGAGGTAATGCAATACCGGGTCGATGCGTGGAGTGGAAGGAGCAAGCCCCCGTTCCGGCTCCCTGATCCAAAAATCAATTTAATATATGGTCCCCGGGTAGGGGACGTATCAGATATTAAACTGATAAGAACAGATACTACACTTGATCTTAGCCAAAAGGCGAGAAGCGATGAGTCCAAAGCGTTTCGTGTTCCGTCCAAGCTCTTGGCACGATCCTCTCTTGTCACGGCCCTGTTTTCAAGCCAGCCTAACAATGGCTGCTGCTTAGCACCCCCACCCAGTCTCCCCACTTTGCACCCCTGGTTCTTAGCGGAGACAGCCGTTTGACTTTTCACACACTCAAAGGGCTCAGCCTTACGGCCAAACCTACCAAAAATAGCTTAAACTCGTTGGCGTTCCTCTCCACGGAAGTCTTTAGTAAAAGGCGAAAGACTTGTGCGTTATGAAGAGAAACCAGAGTCAGTACGGCCTTCGCCTTGAGGGCAGCCGAGAACCCCAGTCGTCCCAGCCACCACCGTCACGGTAGGCCTCTCTTTGCGCCTGCCGCGTTCCAAATCCCAGATCGCACCCGTCAGCTACCCTGCCCCGTACTGTCACATGCGCTATCCAATGGGGTTTGCGGAGGGTTAGGCTTAGGCGGAAAGCCCCGCCTTTGGGGGGCGGGGGGGGGGGCATGTGTGCTTGTAACATACAGAAACGCCCACCAATCGTCACGGCCCGACAACAGCACCGACTCTGCAGTCGTAAAACTGGCATAGTTGGCAGCACGCTTTCACGCTTACGAGTAAAAGAAGCTACCCGGGACACCTTGTTTTCCTTTGACGTAGCGGTCAGGGAGAGCGCGAACGCAGTCCCCCACTACCAGAAATTATGCAGTCGAGACTCCCACATTTGGGGAATTCGCAGGGGTCAGCGCAACCGGAGTGCAATGGCTGAGCCTCGCCCTGGGTGAACCACCTTCTTGATCATGGTATCTCCCCTGCCAGGTAAGTATGAGTTGGAGTTGTCAGAGACGGTGGGGTCGGTTCCAGACACAGCACCCTGGCTGATGGTGGCCACACTGCACAATGCAGAGTTCGGCGACATCAGCATTAGCTGACCCTCATCTGAGGCTTGTCCCCGAGGCGTTGCAAGCACTATACTGCAGTTTGACAAAGTTGCGCGGTGCACAAACTTTGCTGGTTTTATTGACTTTTCTCACCGGTCGGAGCTCGGCCCAGACAAACTGGAATGTGCCTGTTTTTTTTCAAAAAACAGTAATGCATAAGCCGTGTATGCTCCCGTCTCTAAAGGTCTGTTGGACACGTTATCCCCTTATATAGAGAGAACTGCTTACTTTACCTTCTTTTCCAGCTGCAAAAGAGAGACGGTACACCCTGATCAACCTCCGGGGAAGGGAAAAATCAAGAGTGCACCACTAAGCGTACGACTCAGTAACCGCATCAGGGCTTTGAGCAACTTGTACCCTATCGATAAAGGAATGTGAGAAAAGCAAGGGACTCCCCTGGAAAAAAACACCCCCCACAAAACTCTATAGTTACATTGCACGTTTCCAGAGAATGTGCACCGTACCTGGAGGTAATGCAATACCGGGTCGATGCGTGGAGTGGAAGGAGCAAGCCCCCGTTCCGGCTCCCTGATCCAAAAATCAATTTAATATATGGTCCCCGGGTAGGGGACGTATCAGATATTAAACTGATAAGAACAGATACTACACTTGATCTTAGCCAAAAGGCCGAGAAGCGATGAGTCCAAAGCGTTTCGTGTTCCGTCCAAGCTCTTGGCACGATCCTCTCTTGTCACGGTGCCCTGTTTTCAAGCCAGCCTAACAATGGCTGCTGCTTAGCACCCCCACCCAGTCTCCCCACTTTGCACCCCTGGTTCTTAGCGGAGACAGCCGTTTGACTTTTCACACACTCAAAGGGCTCAGCCTTACGGCCAAACCTACCAAAAATAGCTTAAACTCGTTGGCGTTCCTCTCCACGGAAGTCTTTAGTAAAAGGCGAAAGACTTGTGCGTTATGAAGAGAAACCAGAGTCAGTACGGCCTTCGCCTTGAGGGCAGCCGAGAACCCCAGTCGTCCCAGCCACCACCGTCACGGTAGGCCTCTCTTTGCGCCTGCGCGTTCCAAATCCCAGATCGCACCCGTCAGCTACCCTGCCCCGTACTGTCACATGCGCTATCCAATGGGGTTTGCGGAGGGTTAGGCTTAGGCGGAAAGCCCCGCCTTTGGGGGCGGGGGCGGGGGGGCATGCATGTGCTTGTAACATACAGAAACGCCCACCAATCGTCACGGCCCGACAACAGCACCGACTCTGCAGTCGTAAAACTGGCATAGTTGGCAGCACGCTTTCACGCTTACGAGTAAAAGAAGCTACCCGGGACACCTTGTTTTCCTTTGACGTAGCGGTCAGGGAGAGCGCGAACGCAGTCCCCCACTACCAGAAATTATGCAGTCGAGACTCCCACATTTGGGGAATTCGCAGGGTCAGCGCAACCGGAGTGCAATGGCTGAGCCTCGCCCTGGGTGAACCACCTTCTTGATCATGGTATCTCCCCTGCCAGGTAAGTATGAGTTGGAGTTGTCAGAGACGGTGGGGTCGGTTCCAGACACAGCACCCTGGCTGATGGTGGCACACTGCACAATGCCAGAGTTCGGCGACATCAGCATTAGCTGACCCTCATCTGAGGCTTGTCCCCGAGGCGTTGCAAGCACTATACTGCAGTTTGACAAAGTTGCGCGGTGCACAAACTTTGCTGGTTTTATTGACTTTTCTCACCGGTCGGAGCTCGGCCCAGACAAACTGGAATGTGCCTGTTTTTTTCAAAAAACAGTAATGCATAAGCCGTGTATGCTCCGTCGTCTCTAAAGGTCTGTTGGACACGTTATCCCTTATATAGAGAGAACTGCTTACTTTACCTTCTTTTCCAGCTGCAAAAGAGAGACGTACACCCTGATCAACCTCCGGGAAGGGAAAATCAAGAGTGCACCACTAAGCGTACGACTCAGTAACCGCATCAGGGCTTGAGCAACTTGTACCCTATCGATAAAGGAA
>NW_026116892.1:0-19708 GCF_001640805.2 Lates calcarifer
TTTTGCTGCAGATACTCCACACTACCACTTTCACAAAACACACCTTAGGTGTAAGGAACTTTACTACTTTCTATTTGTGTTCTTTCATGTCAGTACAAGTAGTAAATAAAACTTGCAGAGAAACTTTTAGATTTCTAAACACTACAGTGAAAAATAAAGGAATAAAAGGCCTTTAACTGTCAAAGTTAGGACAATTACATAACTGAAAAAAAATAAGCTGTTTTGGCAGCTTCTTGAAAAATGTAAATAATTCATACACAAACCTAAAGGCTAAGGAAAAATGATCAGCAACAAGGTAAATGTCATCTGAAAGGCTGTTCCCACAGCAAAGTTTTCAACTTGTAACAGGAAAAGCACATATGTTACTAATAACATTAATGATGGCTCTGTTTTATTCAAGTGTCCCAGTAAACCATGACAGTGTGACAGTGAGGCAGCATGAACAATATACCAGGACCCTGAAACTGAAGCTGCATTAGGGTTTGATTTATTTTCCAAATCAAAACCTTTTGAAATGAATCACAGAATAAAAAGCAGAAAGACAGACGTGCACGTCGGGTACGAGTGAGGAAATGGAAGACAGAGAAGAAGATGCAGAAAGGAAAAAGACAAAAGAGACTGAAAAAGACAAAAGCATTTCACACCTACACATTAACCACAGGAAACCAGGCTTGAAAAACCCAACAAAATAATGTGTGACCCTCCTCAGTTTTCAGAATGCAGAGTGAATTGCTTGAATTTTTTTTTTTTTAAACGTTACCTCCCACCATGGCAGGTCGGCATCAGCCCGGGTCAGCTCAATGATGTCACCTTTGGAGAGGTGAAGAGGTTGGCCGAAGCCCACAGGAGGCGGAGGCAAGCCATAATACTCCTGACATACCTCCATCTTAGGAAATCCTGAGAAGAAGAGCGAGAGAGAAGAGATGCTGAGATGTTAGGAAGGAGACCTGACAGGCAATGAACACACTTTATTTCTTTCAAATATTTCATTTACTCTTTAAACACAAAGGATGTTGTTCTGGAGAGTAAACATGATGACAACACATAAATTCCTTACCAACGCTGGAGTGTCCGGAGGACCTCTGTGTTTTTATTCTGGAGGAACAAAAGACAAAAGAACTGGAGTAACTGTACCTCATGTTTTATATATTTGCATGAGTTACATTTAAAAAAAGACATAAAAGGAGATGTATTATTCATCACCTCTAAAGGAATAATCTTACCTTCCTCGTAGTGCCAGCGTGATCTGTAATTCCAAGAGGACAACCAATGTAAGAAGCGATAATCACAATAATTACACTGATTGGAAGCAGTACGTGAACTCAACCACATGCATGTACACAGACCTGAGTTTCGTCCGCAGGCAGGGACTCTGCCTAAACACTCTTTATGTGCAGCCATTTTACAGCGAGTGCAGCGATAGCCCTGGAAAAATATCCCTCTGCAGACAACAGATGGAGAGATTCAACCTCAGCACACAAGTCTTTAGTGGGGTTTTTTCCTCTCTTTTTAAATTGGAGCTAAGAGAGGAGCTGTGAGAAACAGCTAGCGAGACAAAAGTACCTTAACAGCATCGAGCAGGCCTTGCAGGAGGTGGTGTCCTCGAAGCAGTGCATCTGGAAGTCGTGGTTGTTGGCTGTGGAGTTCTCTGGACACATATTTGACCTGCAACCATGAAGAACAGCTGTTTCAGAGAACCAACCAATCACAGAGCACACTGAAGGCACCAACACAGTTTAGTATTTGTTTCTGATGTTTTTACATCATATAATTCACAAGAAGATCCTTTGAAATATTAAAATATTTGATTACAACAAAGAAGCTGATTAACTTAAAACTGCAATAATAGATTTTGTGGCTACTTGGAAGGTGAACACAACCCTGACATATCAACACTTTTTAAGTTGGTATGTGAATGTGAAACTGATAACTGTTACTTATTTATACATTCAGCAGAAATGGAGTAACATTATCATGAATACTCTTCTGGAGTGTTCACCAGCTAGTTCTAATTTTGTCTGCTGTTTGATGCTTTGCTGGTAATGCTCAGTGGGTTTGCTAGCTTTTTTTTTTTTTTTTTTTTTGGCTACTGTGGTCAAAAGCGATTCTGTGAGAGTAGTGAGAGAGAACCAAA
The DNA here is from genome assembly GCF_001640805.2 of Lates calcarifer. NCBI lineage: Eukaryota > Metazoa > Chordata > Actinopteri > Centropomidae > Lates > Lates calcarifer. The sequence continues at coordinate 2,135 of NW_026116892.1, forward strand.
AGAGTTGTGGCCCAGAAAACCCCAAAAATTAGCCTAAAGATGCTATAAAGACCCATGCTGAAGGGGAAGTGCTGAGTCAGGTGATAATTCTCTGTGTGGGTTTGTGACCACAAGTGACTCCTTTCACATTACACATGGTCATTGTCTGCATGGTCTGCTTTAAGGATTCCCAGGGTAACACTGCCTCTGAGCTGTACCCATTCAACATTCTGTAGCTGCATAGGAGACACTGTACTCTTTTTAAAGTCTTTAGCAAAGGTAGTGTGTGTGTGTATAGGTGTGTGGTAACTTACAGAGCCATCTCAAACTGCTCCAGCCATTTCTTCTTCAGTTCTCTGGTTTTGAAGAATAAGTCGTACCCACACCTCCCATAGCAGTCCAGCAGGAGGAACAAATAGGACCACTGCTCACACACACACAAACACACACAGTTAGTCTTATAGATGTACTATCTAGTATGACTGGTGCTACAGAGTGAAGGAAGCAGGAGAAGACCTTTTTATTGTCCTTCTCTCCTGTGGTTTCATCTCGTATCTGGTAGTGCTGTAGTTCAATGATCTCCTTTAACTCAAAGGTCTCTCCACTCTTCTTCTTACACACAAACATGGCTTTATCAAAGAGGAATGCATACCTGACAAACAGCAAATCATAGAGAGATACAACAAAAGGTCAGATAAACATGGCATTCCCACGTGAAAAAAACACAGAGACACATACACAACACACACCCCTGCTTAGACTTCTTCTCCGAGCTGCAGATCTTCAGCTCTCCATCAATCTTGGGGCGACCGTAGAAAGCTAGAGACTGAGTCTGAAAAGCAGAGAGAGGAGGGTAAATAAACAAAATGGCTGCCATGAAGAAATATATGAAAATGAAAACTCACCATGTTTTCTATGGACAACTGGAAGGACGTCTGCCTGATGATCTCATTGTCTCGCTTCACCTCGTTCACACACTGCGCCAGGTCCTGGAAACAAATACACACACACATACACAAATAAATTCATGTTTAATTAAAGCTGCGAGCAGCGTTGAACGGCCCGCACCCGGCGCCCGTCGGGGAGCGGCGACCGCGGGACCCGGCAACCGCGGGTCAACGCAGGTCGCAGGGCACACGCTGGCGTAACAGTTCACACTTCCCAGATGTAAAAATTTTAAATAAAAGCTTTTACGCTAATTATTTTCTGTGATAATATTTTTCAGAGCTCATCATCTGTGACAGCTCTTGCTCTCTTGACTGTAACCTCCCTGTGGAAGCTTCTCACAGACTCAATCAACTCTCTTCCCCTCCCCCCTCAAACACAAACACAAACACACACACACACACACACACACACACACACACACAGATACCCCCTCCCAAGGAGATAAAACTCAGTTTTAACTTGAGTTTAAAAGCTTTGAGCTTTGAGCAAAAGCATTTTTTTAAGTTCTGTTATTGGGTGCATATATAAATCATTTATGCTTAAACAAGGCTTATAATGAAGTTATTTGAACAGTGAATATCTCATCTGCCTAAAGTCAGGGCGAAGCCACTAACCAGCTGTAGGGATGGGTATCATTAGGATTTTATCTTTCCATACAGACCCCTATCAGTCCAGCTCAGACTGTTACTGGTTTAGAGAGTGAAGTTTATAGCAATTTGCAAAATTGGAGATGGAGATTAGTGACAAACTAACCAGTTAGACTACATACAGACAAGCTTTCATTTTAGCTGTTAGTAACAGTTTGCCATGAGCTTAACCAGCGTGCTGTGCTTCCTGTTAAACATGTCTATGAGACTGTGGACAAGGCTGAAAATATTACTTTACTAACTACTTGCGAACAGTGCGCTTTGACAAAGAAAAGGTAAAGGCCAGCAGCTTTTACTTTTCAACTGCACTTGTCGTCAACTTGAGTGGCTTATATTCAGCTGGTTCACCTCGACGCCCGTGGACTAGTGCACTTTTCCTGTCGCCGTACACTGAGTAACACGAAAAAATCAGCTGACCCCGTGTGAAATTTCCTAACTGATCAAAACCAAACTGTAAAGACAGCATCAATCCACGCTCAGCTTTGGTCAAGGGGAGACATATGGGAGAAGATGAGTAGAGAGATGGAAAGAAACAGAAAGGGTGATGGAGAAAGATTACATGAATTCAAAATAACCTACAATTCCTTAAATTAATTTGAAGCCAGTTTAATTTTTTGAGCCAGCTTTGACATCTGCAGATATGAGTTTCTGAAGAGGGGCCTGCTGAGGTTAGATGTGCTGAATAATATCCATTTTCATATCAGAAAAAACACTGCATTAAACATTGTCTTAGCTCACTGAGCTGAGGTCAACAGGTAATATAACAACCTGTGAGGTGCTCACCCCCGTAAGATAAACACATAAATGATCCCTGATAGAACCGATAATTAAAGGCACATCAGTGACAGGGAATGCTATTAAAAACTAAACTATAAACTGGTGACATTAACTGCAAAAGAAGATTTTTATTGATACATTTCAGGTAGAATTTAGTTTTCAATAAGGAAAATGCCTGTAAGAAACCTGAATTTGTTGCAACAAATTTAAAATAAAAGCTTTTATGCTAATTATTTTCTGTGATAAATATTTTTCAGAACTCATCATCTGTGACAGCTCATGGCTCTCCTTGACTGTAACCTCCCTGTGGCAGCTTCTCACAGACTCAATCAACTCCTCTTCCCCTCCCCCCTCAAACACACACACACAGACACACACACACAGAGACCCCCTTCCAAAAACCCATCAAAGAGTAATACAATGGCTCCATCTGTAGGATAAAGTAGAGAGTCGCAACAGGAAGTTACCCCCAAAATCTGAGGTTTCAAACAGGAAGTTGGGTTTCCGAACTTTGACGGGCCAGAACCGGCACACGCTTCGACCCAAACTCACAATTTTCGGAGCCAGTCTTCCAAAAATTGTCAAGGAGGGGCTGACAACATTTGAAGTGAATCTGGTCACCCGTCTAGAAACTGGACATCACACTATAAAAATATGTCATTTCCTGCTATAAATAGGTGGCGCTACAACAATTGTATGAATATTGACATATGGATGTGTGCAGATAGGTACCATTAACAATCCTGTAAAGTTTGATGCAGTTTGGACAAAGTATGGCCGAAATATAGCAAAAATAAAGCAACTTCCTGTTTCGTGGCGAGTAATCGAACTTTGAGGGGCCATAACTTCCACGCCCTTCAACAAAAACTCAAAATCTGCCGCAATTTAACATCGTCTATGTCTTAAGAACATACTATTAAGTTTTGAAGTCAATTGGATAATGCGTCTAGGACTAGTTCGCGTTCAAGCGACCCCTGGAAATGGCCAAAAACACACAATTTTTTCACCTTCCGGTCCAAATAAAAAAATACTTTCTGTTGGGTTTAGAATATGGCTTCCAAGAGACTTTTTTGGTGCGTCATGGGATGTTACATATGTGTGCAGATTTTCAGATTTTTAGGCGCAACGGGCTTGAGGGGCTGTTCCGTTTAAAAATGTAGGTGGCGCTACCGAGGGCATTTTACCACGCCCATGCTCAAGACCCCTAAATTATTAAATTTTCGCCGTGCCTGACGCGTCTGCAAATTTTGGTAAGTTTTCACGCATGTTAAGGCCCTCAAAAAGGCCGATCTAAGAGGCGGAAAAAGAAGAAAAAAAATAATAATAATAATAAATTAAAGCTGCGAGCAGCGTTTGAACGGCGCCTCTCGCACCCGGCGTCCCGTCGGGGGAGCGGCGACCGCGGGACCCCGGCAACCGCGGGGTCAACGCAGGTCGCAGGGCACACGCTGGCGTAACAGTTCACACTTCCCAGATGTAAAAATTTAAATAAAAGCTTTTATGCTAATTATTTTCTGTGATAATATTATTCAGAGCTCATCATCTGTGACAGATCATGGCTCTATTGACTGTAACCTCCCTGTGGCAGCTTCTCACAGACACAATCAACTCCTCTTCCCCTCCCCCCCTCAGACACACACAGACACACACACACAGAGACCCCCTTCCAAAAACCCATCAAAGAGTAATACAATGGCTCCATCTGTAGGATAAAGTAGAGAGTCGCAACAGGAAGTTACCCCAAAATCTGAGGTTTCAAACAGGAAGTTGGGTTTCCGAACTTTGACGGGCCAGAACCGGCACACGCTTCGACCCAAACTCACAATTTTCGGAGCCAGTCTTCCAAAAAATCCTTAAGTCTGTCCTGACAACATTTGAAGTGAATCTGGTCACCCGTCTAGAAACTGGACATCACACCTATAAAATATGTCATTTCCTGCTATAAATAGGTGGTGCTACAACAATTGTATGAATATTGACATATGGATGTGTGCAGATAGGTACCATTAACAATCCTGTAAAGTTTGATGCAGTTTGGACAAAGTATGGCCGAAATATAGCAAATTTAAAGCAACTTCCTGTTTTGTGGCGAGTGATCGAACTTTGAGGGGCCATAACTTCCACGCCCTTCAATGAAAAGTCCGAAACTTTTGCAATTTAACTTCGTCTATGTCTTAAGAACAAATTATCAAATTTTGAAGTCAATCGGATAATGCGTCTAGGACTAGTTCGCGTTCAAGCGACCCCTGGAAATGGCCAAAAACACACAATTTTTTCACCTTCCGGTCAAAATAAAAATACTTTCTGTTGGGTTTAGAATATGGCTCCAAGAGACTTTTTGGTGCGTCATGGGATGTTACATATGTGTGCAGATTTTCAGATTTTTAGGCGCAACGGGCTTGAGGGGCTGTTCCGTTAAAAATGTAGGTGGCGCTACCGAGGCCATTTTGCCACACCCATGCTCAAGACCCCTAAATTCTTAAATTTTTCGCCGTGCCTGACGCGTCTGCAAATTTTCAGGAGTTTTGACGCATTTTAAGGCCCTCAAAAAGGCGATCAAAGAGGCGGAAAAAGAAGAAAAAAATAATAATAATAATAATAATAATAAACGAACGAAAACAAGAGGGTCCTTGCAACTCGTTGCATGGCCCGTTGGGCCCACGCAACTCGTTGCTCGGGCCCTAATTAAAGCTGCGAGCAGCGTTGAACGGGCCCTCGCACCCGGCGCCCGTCGGGGGAGCGGCGACCGCGGGACCCGGCAACCGCGGGGTCAACGCAGGTCGCAGGGCACACGCTGGCATAACAGTTCACACTTCCCAGATGTAAAAATTTTAAATAAAAGCTTTTATGCTAATTATTTTCTGTGATAATATTTTTCAGAGCTCATCATCTGTGACAGATCATGGCTCTATTGACTGTAACCTCCCTGTGGCAGCTTCTCACAGACACAATCAACTCCTCTTCCCCTCCCCCCTCAGACACACACAGACACACACACACAGAGACCCCCTTCCAAAAACCCATCAAAGAGTAATACAATGGCTCCATCTGTAGGATAAAGTAGAGAGTCGCAACAGGAAGTTACCCCAAAATCTGAGGTTTCAAACAGGAAGTTGGGTTTCCGAACTTTGACGGGCCAGAACAGGCACACGCTTCGACCCAAACTCACAATTTTCGGAGCCAGTCTTCCAAAAATCCTTAAGTCTGTCCTGACAACATTTGAAGTGAATCTGGTCACCCGTCTAGAAACTGGACATCACACTATAAAATATGTCATTTCCTGCTATAAATAGGTGGTGCTACAACAATTGTATGAATATTGACATATGGATGTGTGCAGATAGGTACCATTAACAATCCTGTAAAGTTTGATGCAGTTTGGACAAAGTATGGCCGAAATATAGCAAATTTAAAGCAACTTCCTGTTTTGTGGCGAGTGATCGAACTTTCAGGGGCCATAACTTCCACGCCCTTCAATGAAAAGTCCGAAACTTTTGCAATTTAACTTCGTCTATGTCTTAAGAACAAATTATCAAATTTTGAAGTCAATCGGATAATGCGTCTAGGACTAGTTCGCGTTCAAGCGACCCCTGGAAATGGCCAAAAACACACAATTTTTTCACCTTCCGGTCAAAATAAAAATACTTTCTGTTGGGTTTAGAATATGGCTCCAAGAGACTTTTTGGTGCGTCATGGGATGTTACATATGTGTGCAGATTTTCAGATTTTTAGGCGCAACGGGCTTGAGGGGCTGTTCCGTTAAAAATGTAGGTGGCGCTACCGAGGCCATTTTGCCACACCCATGCTCAAGACCCCTAAATTCTTAAATTTTTCGCCGTGCCTGACGCGTCTGCAAATTTTCAGGAGTTTTGACGCATTTTAAGGCCCTCAAAAAGGCGATCAAAGAGGCGGAAAAAGAAGAAAAAAAATAATAATAATAATAATAATAATAAACCGAACGAAAACAAGAGGGTCCTTGCAACTCGTTGCATGGCCCCGTTGGCCACGCAACTCGTTGCTCGGGCCCTAATTAAAGCTGCGAGCAGCGTTGAACGGGCCCTCGCACCCGGCGCCCGTCGGGGGAGCGGCGACCGCGGGACCCCGGCAACCGCGGGGTCAACGCAGGTCGCAGGGCACACGCTGGCGTAACAGTTCACACTTCCGAGATGTAAAAATTTAAAATAAAAGCTTTTATGCTAATTATTTTCTGTGATAATATTTTTCAGAGCTCATCATCTGTGACAGCTCTTGGCTCTCCTGACTGTAACCTCTCTGTGGCAGCTTCTCACAGACTCAATCAACTCCTCTTCCCCTCCCCCCTCAAACACAAACACAAACACAAACACACACACACACACACAGATACCCCCTCCCAAAAGGAGATAAAACTCAGTTTTAACTTGAGTTTACAAGCTTTGAGCTTTGAGCAAAAGCATTTTTTTGCAAGTTCTGTTATTGGGTGCATATATAAATCATTTATGCTTAAACAAGGGTTATAATGAAGTTATTTGAACAGTGAATATCTCATCTGCCTAAAGTCAGGGCGAAGCCACTAACCAGCTGTAGGGATGGGTATCATTAGGATTTTATCTTTATCCATACAGACCCCTATCAGTCCAGCTCAGACTGTTACTGGTTTAAGAGAGTGAAGTTTATAGCAATTTGCAAAATTTGGAGATTAGTGACAAACTAACCAGTTAGACTACATACAGACAAGCTTTCATTTTAGCTGTTAGTAACAGTTTGCCATGAGCTTAACCAGCGTGCTGTGCTTCGTGTTAAACATGTCATGAGACTGTGGACAACGTTTGAGCCAGCTTTGACATCTGCAGATATGAGTTTCTGAAGAGGGGCCTGCTGAGGTTAGATGTGCTGAATAATATCCATTTTCATATCAGAAAAAACACTGCATTAAACATTGTCTTAGCTCACTGAGCTGAGGTCAACAGGTAATATAACCAACCTGTGAGGTGGCTCACCCCCGTAAGATAAACACATAAATGATCCCTGATAGAACCGATAATTAAAGGCACATCAGTGACAGGGAATGCTATTAAAACTAAACTATAAACTGGTGACATTAACTGCAAAAGAAGATTTTTATTGATACATTTCAGGTAGAATTTAGTTTTCAATAAGGAAAATGCTGTAAGAAACCTGAATTTGTTGCAACAAATTTAAAATAAAAGCTTTTATGCTAATTATTTTCCGTGATAATATTTTTCAGAGCTCATCATCTGTGACAGCTCATGGCTCTCTTGACTGTAACCTCCCTGTGGCAGCTTCTCACAGACTCAATCAACTCCTCTTCCCCTCCCCCCTCAAACACACACACACAGACACACACACACAGAGACCCCCTTCCAAAAACCCATCAAAGAGTAATACAATGGCTCCATCTGTAGGATAAAGTAGAGAGTCGCAACAGGAAGTTACCCCAAAATCTGAGGTTTCAAACAGGAAGTTGGGTTTCCGAACTTTGACGGGCCAGAACCGGCACACGCTTCGACCCAAACTCACAATTTTCGGAGGACTTCTTCCAAAAATTGTCAAGGAGGGGCTGACAACATTTGAAGTGAATCTGGTCACCCGTCTAGAAACTGGACATCACACTATAAAATATGTCATTTCCTGCTATAAATAGGTGGCGCTACAACAATTGTATGAATATTGACATATGGATGTGTGCAGATAGGTACCATTAACAATCCTGTAAAGTTTGATGCAGTTTGGACAAAGTATGGCCGAAATATAGCAAAAATAAAGCAACTTCCTGTTTCGTGGCGAGTAATCGAACTTTGAGGGGCCATAACTTCCACGCCCTTCAACAAAAACTCAAAATCTGCCGCAATTTAACATCGTCTATGTCTTAAGAACATACTATTAAGTTTTGAAGTCAATGGGATAATGCGTCTAGGACTAGTTCGCGTTCAAGCGACCCCTGGAAATGGCCAAAAACACACAATTTTTTCACCTTCCGGTCAAAATAAAAATACTTTCTGTTGGGTTTAGAATATGGCTCCAAGAGACTTTTTGGTGCGTCATGGGATGTTACATATGTGTGCAGATTTTCAGATTTTTAGGCGCAACGGGCTTGAGGGGCTGTTCCGTTTAAAAATGTAGGTGGCGCTACCGAGGGCATTTTACCACGCCCATGCTCAAGACCCCTAAATTATTAAATTTTTCGCCGTGCCTGACGCGTCTGCAAATTTTGGTAAGTTTTCACGCATGTTAAGGCCCTCAAAAAGCCGATCTAAGAGGCGGAAAAAGAAGAAAAAAAATAATAATAATAATAATTAAAGCTGCGAGCAGCGTTGAACGGGCCCTCGCACCCGGCGCCCGTCGGGGGAGCAGCGACCGCGGGACCCCGGCAACCGCGGGGGTCAACGCAGGTCGCAGGGCACACGCTGGCGTAACAGTTCACACTTCCCAGATGTTAAAATTTTAAATAAAAGCTTTTACGCTAATTATTTTCTGTGATAATATTTTTCAGAGCTCATCATCTGTGACAGCTCTTGGCTCTCTTGACTGTAACCTCTCTGTGGCAGCTTCTCACAGACTCAATCAACTCCTCTTCCCCTCCCCCCTCAAACACAAACACAAACACAACACACCCACACACACACACACAAACACACAGAGAAATACCCCCTCCCAAAAGGAGATAAAACTCAGTTTTAACTTGAGTTTACAAGCTTTGAGCTTTGAGCAAAAGCATTTTTTTAAGTTCTGTTATTGGGTGCATATATAAATCATTTATGCTTAAACAAGGGTTATAATGAAGTTATTTGAACAGTGAATATCTCATCTGCCTAAAGTCAGGGCGAAGCCACTAACCAGCTGTAGGGATGGGTATCATTAGGATTTTATCTTTATCCATACAGACCCCTATCAGTCCAGCTCAGACTGTTACTGGTTTAAGAGAGTGAAGTTTATAGCAATTTGCCAAATTTGGAGATTAGTGACAAACTAACCAGTTAGACTACATACAGACAAGCTTTCATTTTAGCTGTTAGTAACAGTTTGCCATGAGCTTAACCAGCGTGCTGTGCTTCCTGTTAAACATGTCATGAGACTGTGGACAACACTGAAAATATTACTTTACTAACTACTGCCGAACAGGCGCTTTGACAAAGAAAAGGTAAAGGCCAGCAGCTTTTACTTTTCAATGCACTTGTCGTCAACTTGAGTGGCTTATATTCAGCTGGTTCACCTCGACGCCGGTGGACCTAGTGCACTTTTCCTGTCGCCGTACACTGAGTAAGACGAAAAAAATCAGCTGACCCCGTGTGAAATTTCCTAACTGATCAAAACCAAACTGTAAAGACAGCATCAATCCACGCTCAGCTTTGGTCAAGGGGAGACATATGGTAAGATTACATGAATTCATGTAATCTTCTTTGAGACTACAATTTCAGACTTAACTAAGTCATTCACTAGTGTCTTGGCAGCATTTATGGGTTCTTTAGACAGGTCTCTAACTGGTTTTCTTTCCAGGGTCATTGAAATCTTTGGCTTCCTACCTCTGCCAGGCTTGTTCTGCACAGTGTGGCTCTCCTTGAATTTCTCGGTGACGCTTCTCATTTGAGTTCTTGACGCTTGGAAATGCTGTTATAACTTTGTATATCCTTCTCCTGCTTCCTAAGCATCGACAATTCTTCAAGTCTACAGTGATTTCCTTAGTTTTTGGCATGATGCTTTCTCAAGTGACAGCTCAAATCTTAACTGAAGTTTTTATACCGCGTGTAAAGCAGCTCTTGGCTCTCCTGACTGTAACCTCTCTGTGGCAGCTTCTCACAGACTCAATCAACTCTTCTTCCCCTCCCCCCTCAAACACAAACACAAACACAAACACACACACACACACAGACGCACACACACAGAGACCCCCTTCCAAAAACCCATCAAAGAGTAATACAATGGCTCCATCTATAGGATAAAGTAGAGAGTCGCAACAGGAAGTTACCCCAAAATCTGAGGTTTCAAACAGGAAGTTGGGTTTCTGAACTTTGACGGGCCAGAACCGGCACACGCTTCGACCAAAACTCACAATTTTCGGAGCCAGTCTTCCAAAAAATTCCTCAAGGAGGGGCTGACAACATTTGAAGTGAATCTGGTCACCCGTCTAGAAACTGGACATCACACTATAAAATATGTCATTTCCTGCTATAAATAGGTGGTGCTACAACAATTGTATGAATATTGACATATGGATGTGTGCAGATAGGTACCATTAACAATCCTGTAAAGTTTGATGCAGTTTGGACAAAGTATGGCCGAAATATAGCAAAAATAAAGCAACTTCCTGTTTCGTGGCGAGTAATCGAACTTTGAGGGGCCATAACTTCCACGCCCTTCAACAAAAACTCAAAATCTGCCGCAATTTAACATCGTCTATGTCTTAAGAACATACTATTAAGTTTTGAAGTCAATCGGATAATGCGTCTAGGACTAGTTCGCGTTCAAGCGACCCCTGGAAATGGCCAAAAACACACAATTTTTTCACCTTCCGGTCAAAATAAAAATACTTTCTGTTGGGTTTAGAATATGGCTCCAAGAGACTTTTTGGTGCGTCATGGGATGTTACATATGTGTGCAGATTTTCAGATTTTTAGGCGCAACGGGCTTGAGGGGCTGTTCCGTTTAAAAATGTAGGTGGCGCTACCGAGGCCATTTTACCACGCCCATGCTCAAGACCCCTAAATTATTAAATTTTTCGCCGTGCCTGACGCGTCTGCAAATTTTGGTAAGTTTTCACGCATGTTAAGGCCCTCAAAAAGCCGATCTAAGAGGCGGAAAAAGAAGAAAAAAAATAATAATAATAATAATAATAATAATTAAAGCTGCGAGCAGCGTTGAACGGGCCCTCGCACCCGGCGCCCGTCGGGAGGGAGCGGCGACCGCGGCGGACCCCGGCAACCGCGGGGTCAACGCAGGTCGCAGGGCACACGCTGGCGTAACAGTTCACACTTCCCAGATGTAAAAATTTTAAATAAAAGCTTTTATGCTAATTATTTTCTGTGATAATATTTTTCAGAGCTCATCATCTGTGACAGCTCTTGGCTCTCCTGACTGTAACCTCCCTGTGGCAGCTTCTCACAGACTCAATCAACTCCTCTTCCCCTCCCCCCTCAAACACAAACACAAACACAAACACACACACACACACAGATACCCCCTCCCAAAAGGAGATAAAACTCAGTTTTAACTTGACTTTAAAAGCTTTGAGCTTTGAGCAAAAGCATTTTTTTTAAGTTCTGTTATTGGGTGCATATATAAATCATTTATGCTTAAACAAGGCTTATAATGAAGTTATTTGAACAGTGAATATCTCATCTGCCTAAAGTCAGGGCGAAGCCACTAACCAGCTGTAGGGATGGGTATCATTAGGATTTTATCTTTATCCATACAGACCCCTATCAGTCCAGCTCAGACTGTTACTGGTTTAAGAGAGTGAAGTTTATAGCAATTTGCTAAAATTTGGAGATTAGTGACAAACTAACCAGTTAGACTACATACAGACAAGCTTTCATTTTAGTCTGTTAGTAACAGTTTGCCATGAGCTTAACCAGCGTGCTGTGCTTCGTGTTAAACATGTCATGAGACTGTGGACAACGCTGAAAATATTACTTTACTAACTACTGGCCGAACAGGCGCTTTTACAAAGAAAAGGTAAAGGCCAGCAGCTTTTACTTTTCAATGCACTTGTCGTCAACTTGAGTGGCTTATATTCAGCTGGTTCACCTCGACGCCGGTGGATGTAGACGTGCACTTTTCCTGTCGCCGTACACTGTGTAACATGAAAATATCAGCCGACCCCTTGTGAAATTTCCTAACTGATCAAAACCAAACTGTAAAGACTTTGGTCAAGGGAGACATATGGTAAGATTACATGAATTCAAAATAACCTACAATTCCTTCAAATTAATTTGAAGCCAGTTTAATTTTTTGAGCCAGCTTTGACATCTGCAGATATGAGTTTCTGAAGAGGGGCCTGCTGAGGTTAGATGTGCTGAATAATATCCATTTTCATATCAGAAAAAACACTGCATTAAACATTGTCTTAGCTCACTGAGCTGAGGTCAACAGGTAATATAACCAACCTGTGAGGTGGCTCACCCCCGTAAGATAAACACATAAATGATCCCTGATAGAACCGATAATTAAAGGCACATCAGTGACAGGGAATGCTATTAAAACTAAACTATAAACTGGTGACATTAACTGCAAAAGAAGATTTTTATTGATACATTTCAGGTAGAATTTAGTTTTCAATAAGGAAAATGCTGTAAGAAACCTGAATTTGTTGCAACAAATTTAAAATAAAAGCTTTTATGCTAATTATTTTCTGTGATAATATTTTTCAGAACTCATCATCTGTGACAGCTCATGGCTCTCTTGACTGTAACCTCCCTGTGGCAGCTTCTCACAGACTCAATCAACTCCTCTTCCCCTCCCCCCTCAAACACACACACACAGACACACACACACAGAGACCCCCTTCCAAAAACCCATCAAAGAGTAATACAATGGCTCCATCTGTAGGATAAAGTAGAGAGTCGCAACAGGAAGTTACCCCAAAATCTGAGGTTTCAAACAGGAAGTTGGGTTTCCGAACTTTGACGGGCCAGAACCGGCACACGCTTCGACCCAAACTCACAATTTTCGGAGCCAGTCTTCCAAAAATTGTCAAGGAGGGGGCTGACAACATTTGAAGTGAATCTGGTCACCCGTCTAGAAACTGGACATCACACTATAAAATATGTCATTTCCTGCTATAAATAGGTGGCGCTACAACAATTGTATGAATATTGACATATGGATGTGTGCAGATAGGTACCATTAACAATCCTGTAAAGTTTGATGCAGTTTGGACAAAGTATGGCCGAAATATAGCAAAAATAAAGCAACTTCCTGTTTCGTGGCGAGTAATCGAACTTTGAGGGGCCATAACTTCCACGCCCTTCAACAAAAACTCAAAATCTGCCGCAATTTAACATCGTCTATGTCTTAAGAACATACTATTAAGTTTTGAAGTCAATGGGATAATGCGTCTAGGACTAGTTCGCGTTCAAGCGACCCCTGGAAATGGCCAAAAACACACAATTTTTTCACCTTCCGGTCAAAATAAAAATACTTTCTGTTGGGTTTAGAATATGGCTCCAAGAGACTTTTTGGTGCGTCATGGGATGTTACATATGTGTGCAGATTTTCAGATTTTTAGGCGCAACGGGCTTGAGGGGCTGTTCCGTTTAAAAATGTAGGTGGCGCTACCGAGGGCATTTTACCACGCCCATGCTCAAGACCCCTAAATTATTAAATTTTTCGCCGTGCCTGACGCGTCTGCAAATTTTGGTAAGTTTTCACGCATGTTAAGGCCCTCAAAAAGCCGATCTAAGAGGCGGAAAAAGAAGAAAAAAAATAATAATAATAATAATAATAATAATAATAATAATAATAAACAGACGAAACAAGAGGTCCTTGCAACTCGTTGCATGCCCGTGGCCACGCAACTCGTTGCTCGGCCTATAATAATAATAATAAAAAGAAAAAAATCTTGCAACGTGCTCCGACCACCTGCTCCTAATTAAAGCTGCGAGCAGCGTTGAACGGGCCCTCGCACCCGGCGTCCGTCGGGGGAGCGGCGACCGCGGGACCCCGGCAACCGCGGGGTCAACGCAGGTCGCAGGGCACACGCTGGCGTAACAGTTCACACTTCCCAGATGTAAAAATTTTAAATAAAAGCTTTTATGCTAATTATTTTCTGTGATAATATTATTCAGAGCTCATCATCTGTGACAGATCATGGCTCTATTGACTGTAACCTCCCTGTGGCAGCTTCTCACAGACACAATCAACTCCTCTTCCCCTCCCCCCTCAGACACACACAGACACACACACACAGAGACCCCCTTCCAAAAACCCATCAAAGAGTAATACAATGGCTCCATCTGTAGGATAAAGTAGAGAGTCGCAACAGGAAGTTACCCCAAAATCTGAGGTTTCAAACAGGAAGTTGGGTTTCCGAACTTTGACGGGCCAGAACCGGCACACGCTTCGACCCAAACTCACAATTTTCGGAGCCAGTCTTCCAAAAATCCTTAAGTCTGTCCTGACAACATTTGAAGTGAATCTGGTCACCCGTCTAGAAACTGGACATCACACTATAAAATATGTCATTTCCTGCTATAAATAGGTGGTGCTACAACAATTGTATGAATATTGACATATGGATGTGTGCAGATAGGTACCATTAACAATCCTGTAAAGTTTGATGCAGTTTGGACAAAGTATGGCCGAAATATAGCAAATTTAAAGCAACTTCCTGTTTTGTGGCGAGTGATCGAACTTTGAGGGGCCATAACTTCCACGCCCTTCAATGAAAAGTCCGAAACTTTTGCAATTTAACTTCGTCTATGTCTTAAGAACAAATTATCAAATTTTGAAGTCAATCGGATAATGCGTCTAGGACTAGTTCGCGTTCAAGCGACCCCTGGAAATGGCCAAAAACACACAATTTTTTCACCTTCCGGTCAAAATAAAAATACTTTCTGTTGGGTTTAGAATATGGCTCCAAGAGACTTTTTGGTGCGTCATGGGATGTTACATATGTGTGCAGATTTTCAGATTTTTAGGCGCAACGGGCTTGAGGGGCTGTTCCGTTAAAAATGTAGGTGGCGCTACCGAGGCCATTTTGCCACACCCATGCTCAAGACCCCTAAATTCTTAAATTTTTCGCCGTGCCTGACGCGTCTGCAAATTTTCAGGAGTTTTGACGCATTTTAAGGCCCTCAAAAAGGCCGATCAAAGAGGCGGAAAAAGAAGAAAAAAAAAATAATAATAATAATAATAATTAAAGCTGCGAGCAGCGTTGAACGGGCCCTCGCACCCGGCGCCCGTCGGGGGAGCGGCGACCGCGGGACCCCGGCAACCGCGGGGTCAACGCAGGTCGCAGGGCACACGCTGGCGTAACAGTTCACACTTCCGCAGATGTAAAAATTTTAAATAAAAGCTTTTATGCTAATTATTTTCTGTGATAATATTTTTCAGAGCTCATCATCTGTGACAGCTCTTGGCTCTCCTGACTGTAACCTCTCTGTGGCAGCTTCTCACAGACTCAATCAACTCCTCTTCCCCTCCCCCCTCAAACACAAACACAAACACAAACACACACACACACACACAGATACCCCCTCCCAAAAGGAGATAAAACTCAGTTTTAACTTGAGTTTACAAGCTTTGAGCTTTGAGCAAAAGCATTTTTTTTGCAAGTTCTGTTATTGGGTGCATATATAAATCATTTATGCTTAAACAAGGGTTATAATGAAGTTATTTGAACAGTGAATATCTCATCTGCCTAAAGTCAGGGCGAAGCCACTAACCAGCTGTAGGGATGGGTATCATTAGGATTTTATCTTTATCCATACAGACCCCTATCAGTCCAGCTCAGACTGTTACTGGTTTAAGAGAGTGAAGTTTATAGCAATTTGCAAAATTTGGAGATTAGTGACAAACTAACCAGTTAGACTACATACAGACAAGCTTTCATTTTAGCTGTTAGTAACAGTTTGCCATGAGCTTAACCAGCGTGCTGTGCTTCGTGTTAAACATGTCATGAGACTGTGGACAACGTTTGAGCCAGCTTTGACATCTGCAGATATGAGTTTCTGAAGAGGGGCCTGCTGAGGTTAGATGTGCTGAATAATATCCATTTTCATATCAGAAAAAACACTGCATTAAACATTGTCTTAGCTCACTGAGCTGAGGTCAACAGGTAATATAACCAACCTGTGAGGTGGCTCACCCCCGTAAGATAAACACATAAATGATCCCTGATAGAACCGATAATTAAAGGCACATCAGTGACAGGGAATGCTATTAAAACTAAACTATAAACTGGTGACATTAACTGCAAAAGAAGATTTTTATTGATACATTTCAGGTAGAATTTAGTTTTCAATAAGGAAAATGCTGTAAGAAACCTGAATTTGTTGCAACAAATTTAAAATAAAAGCTTTTATGCTAATTATTTTCTGTGATAATATTTTTCAGAGCTCATCATCTGTGACAGCTCTTGGCTCTCCTGACTGTAACCTCCCTGTGGCAGCTTCTCACAGACTCAATCAACTCCTCTTCCCCTCCCCCCTCAAACACACACACACAGACACACACACACAGAGACCCCCTTCCAAAAACCCATCAAAGAGTAATACAATGGCTCCATCTGTAGGATAAAGTAGAGAGTCGCAACAGGAAGTTACCCCAAAATCTGAGGTTTCAAACAGGAAGTTGGGTTTCCGAACTTTGACGGGCCAGAACCGGCACACGCTTCGACCCAAACTCACAATTTTCGGAGGACTTCTTCCAAAAATTGTCAAGGAGGGGCTGACAACATTTGAAGTGAATCTGGTCACCCGTCTAGAAACTGGACATCACACTATAAAATATGTCATTTCCTGCTATAAATAGGTGGCGCTACAACAATTGTATGAATATTGACATATGGATGTGTGCAGATAGGTACCATTAACAATCCTGTAAAGTTTGATGCAGTTTGGACAAAGTATGGCCGAAATATAGCAAAAATAAAGCAACTTCCTGTTTCGTGGCGAGTAATCGAACTTTGAGGGGCCATAACTTCCACGCCCTTCAACAAAAACTCAAAATCTGCCGCAATTTAACATCGTCTATGTCTTAAGAACATACTATTAAGTTTTGAAGTCAATGGGATAATGCGTCTAGGACTAGTTCGCGTTCAAGCGACCCCTGGAAATGGCCAAAAACACACCAATTTTTTCACCTTCCGGTCAAAATAAAAATACTTTCTGTTGGGTTTAGAATATGGCTCCAAGAGACTTTTTGGTGCGTCATGGGATGTTACATATGTGTGCAGATTTTTCAGATTTTTAGGCGCAACGGGCTTGAGGGGCTGTTCCGTTTAAAAATGTAGGTGGCGCTACCGAGGGCATTTTACCACGCCCATGCTCAAGACCCCTTAAATTATTAAATTTTTCGCCGTGCCTGACGCGTCTGCAAATTTTGGTAAGTTTTCACGCATGTTTAAGGCCCTCAAAAAGCCGATCTAAGAGGCGGAAAAAGAAGAAAAAAAATAATAATAATAATAATAATAATAATAATAATAATAATAAACAGACCGAAAACAAGAGGTCCTTGCAACTCGTTGCATGGCCCCGTTGGGCCCACGCAACTCGTTGCTCGGGTC
>NW_026116893.1:0-7973 GCF_001640805.2 Lates calcarifer
ATAATAAACAGACCGAAAACAAGAGGGTCCTTGCAACTCGTTGCATGGCCCCGTTTGGGCCCATGCAACTCGTTGCTCGGGCCCTAATAATAATAATAATAATAATAAACAGACCGAAAACAAGAGGGTCCTTGCAACTCGTTGCATGGCCCCGTTGGGCCCATGCAACTCGTTTGCTCGGGCCCTAATAACAATGACATTACATAAATAAAACAACATTCAAAATACTTTGCTACGGCATGTAGCACTTTAAGTACATTTCCCCCTGCGTCCAATAGGCAAACCCAACAACTGCACCCTGATCTGACGTCTGTCTGCGTGTCTGACTCAGAAGGAAAATGTCATTATAATGAACAAATGGTCCGAGCCTATGAGCCTACCAATTTTCATGTTTGTAGGTGAAACTCACACAAGGGGCTGAATTTTTCAAAACTTTGAGGGGCCGCTATTGAGCCAATTTGCCCCCCGCCCATGTCCAGTGACTTTAAAATGTATGCATTTTGGCCAGTCCTGACATGTGTGCCAAGTTTTTGTGACTTTTCGGGCATTGGAAAGCTGCCAAAAATGAGATTTATTGTTGCTAATAATAATGGTAAACATAGCAAAAATAATAGTAAACATAACAATGATTGCTGATGTAGTCTAAAAATGTTGCCCAGCTGTACTGTACAGTAAGTCTATGTGCTGTTCCATTTTCAAGATATTTACCTTTTTTGTTTTGTGACTGTATCAGTTAGCTGTTAGCTAGCTAGCAGATGTCAGCTAAAATGCCATATTCAAACTTACGTGTGGTGTCCTCCAGGGCTGCTTCTGGAATGACCTTCAGTCACATGGGGGGGGAGCTTTCTCAATCAGCTGTGTCGGTGGTGCGGCACTATAACTTAAAATTCATGCAAAGTTTGTGGTTGCAGAAGCTACATCTGTGTGCGTAAATAAATGCAGCATCTTTGTTATAACGTGGTTGATAAAAGTAAGCATTTACTTATGCAGTAGGCTATTGATTTAGTTCGGTAAATTCTGAGACCTCGATAAAGCATTAACATCAGCTCAGAGTTCACTCATCTGGGACTAGAAAATCATTTCTGTTGCTAGGTCGTTACTAAGGGTCTGATTATTTACTGTAGTGGTAAATTCGGTTCCATTACACATAAGAGTCTACTGACGTGACTGATTGTGTTCCAGTTATTAGTCAGAACCCATGTATTTCCATGGAAACAGGAAAAATACTCGCCAAAACCTTTTAATTTTGAGAGCAAATTGCTCCTCAACATGAACAGATTTTGAATATACATTTTACTTTGTTGGTAATAGTTGTATAATCGCAATATTACACTCGAGGGTGTGCTTTAACGTCATTTGAGCACGACAGTGATGTGGTCAGGACCGAGGCGCTTGACATTAAAGCACACCCTCTTGGTTAATATTGCTTAATTATACAACAAGTAGTTCCGACCGAGCAATCTGATTGGTCCACAAGACATTTAGAATGTGCTCAAATCAGCATGACAGCACACCTTACTCATCACTAAAAATATTATTCCACCATATACATTTTACTTTGTTGGTAATAGTTGTGTGATCGCAAGATTACACTCGAGGGTGTCCTTTAACGTCATTTGAATGCCTCAGCTTTCTCCATCAGCTGTGCCGGTGACACGGCGCTATAACTTAAAATCCATGTAAAAGTTTGCGGTTGCAGAAGCTACATCTGTGTGAGTAAATAAATGCAGCGTCTTTGTTATAACGTGGTTGATAAAAGTAAGCATTTATTTGTGCAGTAGGCTGTTGGTTTAGACCTCGATAAAGCATTAACGTCAGCTCAGAATTCACTCATCTGGGACTAGAAAATCATTTCTGTTGCTAGGTAGTTACTAAGGGTCTGATTATTTGCCGTAGAGATAAACTCGGTTCCATTACACGTTCCTACGTCACTGACGTGACTGATTGTGTTTCAGTTGATAGTCATACCCCATGTATTTCCATGGAAACGGGAAAAACACTCGCCATAACCGTTTAATTTTGAGAGCAAATTGCTCCTCAACGTGAACAGATTTTGATTATACATTTTGCTTTGTTGGTAATAGTTGTATAATCGCAATATTAAACTCGAGGGTGTGCTTTAACTTCATTTGAGCACGACAGTGATGCTTGCGGACCGCATCACTGTCGTGCTCAAATAACGTTAAAGCACACCCTCTCGGTTAATATTGCTTAATTATCACAAGCAGAATTGACAATAGTGTCAGAATAATGTAAGGATTATTGGATTATAACTGTGTTGTTGGGTCTGCAGAGGTTGCTAGCGCCACCATTGGAGTCTTCACAATGCAAAAAAGCCCAATACTCCCCTACAAACCCCTAACCCTTTCAAAAAGTCTAGGGGGTTTACAGGGGGCAGATGAGCTGAAGGGTTTGTGTGGCTGGCCAGGAGGGGGTTGATTTTGCTGGGTTTTGCTGATTTTTAGGATACTTTACTCTATCCTTATTTTTTTTTACTGAAGCTGCTGGTTTAATGAATTTCACCTCATGGATTAATAAAGTATATTCTATTCTACTCTGTTCTACAGCTATGCCAACCAGAGTTGAGTGCAACACAAATTTCTTAATGAACACAAGATAAAGATTAATCCAGATAATGCTGTATTTACACTGCACCACAAACAAACATGCAGACAAAGGCAGATGATGTGGCTTCTCCAGTGTCATTAATGTAAATATCTGTGTAAGTTTTAGTTTGAATGTATGTAAAACAATGACAGTCAGAGCATGTAATTTTTCATCAATATAGTGTCTTCTGCAACACAGGAATATATCTGTTATAGGGACTTCCTAACTCTGTTGTAGGCTACAATAAAATAAATAGTAACTGGTAGAAAGAATAGAAACAAGAGTGCTAAGGTTCTTTGACTACATTGGTCAAATACTACTAAAACAATAATTCTGATTTCATTGACTTTCACTGTATTGTGTGTGGTGTCTGTTGGAGAAATCTGCAGGATTGTTGATGGATGACGAGACAGACTCGGTAACACACAGGAGACTCGGATGGCTTACGCAGCGGTAAAGTTTACTGGCCAGGAGAAATAACCATAACACATCATGTTATGCAGTGCCATCATCACTTCTGGGGACTCTCCCTCTGGTATTTATTCCCTTTGTGCAAAGACCAAACATGGATACTTACAGTTCTGGAGGAGACAGTAAGTCAGTAACTAATGATAACTGGCAAGTGCCTAGAGACCTTGATTTAGGCGCATGCACATTTCCCAGCATATCCTGCCTCTCCCTCCAGCCACAGCTGCTGCAGGACAGACTTATGAGACATAACAGAGGATATGCTGTGAGAAAGGGAAGGCCCAGGTCAGAGTGTGCCTAGGCCTCAACAAAGCTTTCTCCTTCACACATCCCCATTTTTTGATGGTAAGATCAACACTAATTGGGAAAAATACAATGCACAAAGGGGAGGTCCAGAGAATTGAATCGACATCTGCCATACAAATCTCGAAAATTCATGTTTGCCGATCTTACAAACAACTTCAAATCACCCAACTGTCAGCACGAAAAGGTTATGCAAGCAGGAGCGAAAACCCAGTGGGAAAAACTCTCCTGCCACCTCCCAATAATTTTGGAAACAGATGGTATAACCAAATTCAGGACGGCGATTGTAGGGGTTTGCATAGCCACTGAACAGTCAGCTGCCAGTGTACATCAACTTAACTGGGAAGGAGAGGTCACTAGCACTTCGCTTCCATCAGGCATCTTTACCACACCTGTCCCTAAACTAGGCAACATGAAAGTAAATTATATCATGGAAAAATCACACAAGGCATTGGAATAAATGAGCTTAATAAAGAAATGTGATTATATATGAAGTCATAAAATCAAACAATTCAAGAAAGAAAATACTGGAATCACGTAACAATTATCAAAGTGTTCAAATCCTAATCAAGTGAGAAAACGATGATGAAGACAAAATATGATATGATATAGCTGATTCACACACAATACTAAAGTAATGTAATTAATGAAACATTTACATATTTTTAAAAAATGAATGACATTGCCTGATGATTTTGTGAACAGAAGACAATCAAGAAATCACTAAAATGTAATTAAAATAACACATGAAACAATCACTACACTCATTTGTAACTTTTGAAAACAATTGAGATGATTATATGTAATGGAGATTATTATAAAATATGAGCATATATGAGGACATATATATCAAAATAAACAAAACAAACTGATGACTGGAAAAAGTCAAACATTTAAGACCACCACAATCAACTTCAATTTCAGTGTTGAGCTCCCAGTCTTCATCATCACCTTCAGCCCAGCTGGGAGGGACCTATGTGGGAGAAAATCTCTCATCAATAGGCATGACATTGTCCTCACATTCAGCATCACTCTGTATCATAACTTTAGCGGACTGATCAATAGTTGTCTGTGTTACACGTCTCAGAACGGTCTTAATGAAAAAGTGAGAAACGTCAGTGTAAGTGTCAAGTATACAGTTCGTGTCCTTGCAGAAATCAGTATAGTGTATTCCAGAAGATTGCAACAGAGAGCAGTAAGGTGTGGCCTGTGCCTTTGCTGCGCAGAGGAACCACCCCCCCCAGAAGCAAGGTGTACTGTACCTGATGAGCAGCCTAAATCAGACAAAAGGAAGCAAAAGGGGGAGTACCATAAAGCAGGGGAATGCAACAGTGATGCAGAGGAAAATGCCATTGCAGGGAGAAGGCCATAAGGCAGGAAATGCAACTGGGATGCAGGAAGATGTGATAATGCAGGGAGAAGGCCATGATGGGGGAAATGCAACAGTGAGACGGGGAGCATGCGATGGACCAGGGAGAATGTTTGTGACACCACCACCACCAGCAAGACTTACATGTAATCGGCCTACAAAGCTAGCTGAGCAGCCAAAGCTGAGGCTGAGTCTGGACGTATATGAAAGGAGTAGGCGCAGGAGGAGCAGAGGCCCATTGTTGAAGAGAGGCAGAGGAGATCCCTTGCATTGAAACTGAGGAGACAGTATTCATTCTAAATGAATAAACTGAATATGCTGAGGAGATAGATTACACTCGTGAAGAACCTTTAAAAGTGATGATTAAACGATGCTTGACATGGGGTGATTGCCTGAGGTTAGAACAGCTTTAGCTTTAGCTTTAGAATGTTTCATATTAAACTAAGTGATTGAGGTAAAATGCTAACTAAGAAAGGAGATACCCGAAGTAGTGAATATAGGGATTCTAAGAGGCCATAGAATGCTAAATGGAATACGCTGCATAGAGTAAGTGCTGAAATCGACCCCCTCTAAGCAGCATAGATGCAGAACTTGGAGTGTAATAGGGCATGCTAAACCTTCTATGTGCAGACCTGGCTGAATCTCAGTATAAAATAGTTCCCTAGCTAATGCAGCTAGCCCCTCGAGAAGAGGAACAGGCGTGGGATTTGGGCTGGCAGTGACTGTGGTAGATCTGAAAATTAAATGGGATAAGAGTCAGTGATTACAAAATTTACCAGGCATGTGCTGATGAAATTGTTCCTAACAACCACACAGAATGTGATCACATTTAAAGGGGAACACCATATTTATAATATTGACTTGTTGACACATAGCACAGACTTCTGTAATGCTATTGATGACTCTGAATGCAGGCAACTGCAAAGGGGGTAATCTCATATGAGGCCCATTACTGCATCCACGGACCCCCCCCCCCCAAAATAACCTATGATGGAGTCGCTTTTTAAAAAAAATATATATATTATATTTACACTGTATTTACATGCTCTTTGTGACTGAAACTAACTGTTTGTGCAAATTTGAGACTTAAGAGGCCAGATGATATCTAGCATATTAATAAGATTCAAGATTCAAGATTCAAGATTCAAGATTCAAGAAGCTTTATTTATCCTGAGGGAAATTGCTGTGCAACAGTTGCATACAAGGTGGAAAAGTAATGACAGAGAGTAGAAATAAGCTATCATAAAATAAGTAAAATAAAGGCTAACATAAAATAAAATAAAATAAATAGCAGCATAAATTACATACAGAAAAATACAAGTACTAACTAAATAAAGTGATGAGTAACACTATGGCCTCAGGACAGTGTCTCCACTGTCCCTCTCGCGACCAGAGGTAGATGACTTAATATGCTTGGGGTGCATAATCAGAGGCCAATTGTATTTTTTATTTTTTCATTTTTTTTAATTTATTATCTACTGAACCAACTCTACCTTTTGCCCTTGCTGTTGACATTTTTCCTCAGGCTGAGGTGCTGTGATAGAAAAGGGTAACTGAGACAGAGGGATGTGATCTAAACATTAAACAAAGACTAACTACTTGTGAAGCCCCGCAAACCTGAGATTGACTGAGAAACGTGGAACGTTGCCACTGAAAACGTTTATATTGCTTGCAGGGGTTTTGTACGTATACGGGGTGAAACGTTTGCTAAAGTGATGTGAGGCTTATCCAGCAGAGGTGCAGGAGTGGGATGGCAGAGGCTGGAGAGTGGGGACAGGCCTCTGGGTGCGCTTACAGTAGGCTGGAAAACAAAACGGCTGAGATGTATGGGGTGTGAAAGGCTACGAAAGCTAAAGCTAAGGCAGTTTAAGCCTGAAGACTTGAGTTGAGGCTTGAGAACTGATCTCACCGGCGTTGTGTAGGAGGACGTCAGGTGCAGGCGTGGCTGGAGCGGCGTGACGGTTGCGGTGGCCGTAGCAGCTGGGTATGGACTGGGGGAGCAGCGGTCCGTGTGGAAGAAGAAGAACGCAAACTAAAATGATTGCTTTTCTGAGATGAGGAGCGGCAGATTCCCTGGTTTATAAATGTTGTGCTTGTCTCAGGTCTCAGGTCTCTTCAAGTAAGTGGGGGCATCTTGGTAAATACTGACGGCCGCACGCTTTCCGGCTCACGAAACTGAGAGAGCAGAGTTTTTGAGGCTGGACAATGCGTTGAGTCCTAACTGATAATCTGACTGCTAAAGTCGCACAACGTCGCGGTGCAGAAATGACAGCTGAATAACAGCAGAGAGAGAGAACATTTTTAAACTGTTTTAAAACTGTTAAACTAGCTTACAGGTGATTGGCTCTAGTTGGGTGTGTCAGGTTGTGACTGGATGAAAACAGAATTGGTAGGTGGGGATTAGAGATAGCAGGAAACAACTTGTGATTCAGCTGGTATGTGCAGATAGACAGTCTCCCTGATTAAGCTTCATACAGCACTAGTGGAAGGGCATCACCTGTTGTCATCATAGTCTTTAACTTTTCTTTGATGGTGGAGTTCAACAAAAGCAGAGCCCCTATCACTGTTTATTCCCATAGTTACCCCTAAATGTGGGATAAGTTCTTTTATCAAACATTTTACAACTGTTTGTGCATCTTCCTTTCCTGATGGATACGCTTCCACCCACTTCGAAAACATATCAGTGATTACAAGCAAGTATTTCTATCCTTGACAGCTAGGCATATGTACAAAATCAATCTGCATAATTACAAAAGGACCTGATGGCGGCAGCAAATGGTTATGGCTGATGGTATTACCTCGTCTTGTCTGTTGACATATCATGCAATTATTCACCAGTGTTTGTGCAACATTCGTAATGCCTGTGCAAACCACTGCGATCAGATTATGTCCTTTATCCCCCCTTTTCCTACATGTGTAGGCCCGTGTGCAACGCAGGCTAAAACATGAAGGAGAGAGCAGGGGCAAACCGCTGGCCATCAGGGTGGAGCCACAAGCCAGACTCCTATTGAGAACAACCTTTCCTGATCCATGTCTTTTTCTCCTCACCATTAGTGCAGTTTTGTAACACAGCGACATCATCAAAAGAGGACAGAACAGGAAGTTCAGGAGGTTGAACTGAAGTATACTGTATCCATTTTGGGTGGGACAAACTAAGAACAAGGCTTTCAAATGAGTTATAATTGAGTTTAGGTTTAGGGTTAATTAGTAAAGTGGAATTAAAAAT
>NW_026116894.1:0-34749 GCF_001640805.2 Lates calcarifer
TTCATGCTGCCAATTTCCTGTTCTACCACATCCCAAAGGTGTTCTACTGGATTCAGATCTGGTGACTGAGGAGGCCACTGAAGTTCACTGAACTCACTGTCATGTTCATGAAACCAGTTTGAGATGACTTTTGCTTTGTGGATCATTATCCTGCTGGAAGCAGCCATTAGAAGATGGTAAACTGTGGCCATAAAGAGATGTGCATAGTTGGCAACAATACTCAGATAGGCAATGCCATTCAAACTATGACTGATCCAACTCCACCATTGCACCACCACCAGTCATGGACTGTTGACACCAGGCAACTTGGCTCCAGGGATTCATGCTGTTGAAGCCAAATTCTGGCCCTACCATCAGAAATCCAGATCCATCAGACCAGATTACATGCTTCCAGTCTCCAGTTGTCCAGTTTTGGTGAGCCTGTGTCCACTGCAGCCTCAGATTTCTGTTCCTGGCTGAAAGGAGTGGACCCTGACGTGGTCTTCAATTATTGTAGCCCCTCTGCCTCAGGGTTGGACCTGTTGTTCACTCTGATGCTTTTCTTGGAAGTGATTTTCTGAGTTACCACTACAACACTATGCTAGTGGTTTTCAAAGCCCCCTGTCATTCTTCCAGGAAAGTAATAACCATGCCTATTGGACATTCTGGTCTTAGTAAGGTCAAAGAAATATTGATATCAAACATGAAAATAGTTAACATCAATGGATAAAAATACTATACTACTAATACTATGTATTATGACAGACTTTAGTTATAAATCCAGGAATTCAGGAGAACATTTTTTGATATAAAATATGGAAATCAGGCCTGAAGGTTTTTTAAGTACCTTCATGTCCTTCATGAGCTGTGAGTTACAGTTTAAGCTGCAACTGCTCATCATGTTGGTGAGTGGCCAAATCAGAGGCTGAAGCTACAATTACTTACTTGCTGTTATTTTTAATACACTGGCATTTATGGAGAGAAAATGGTTTCAGTATTGGTAACATTTTTACAAATAAACACATTCCAACCTGAATAAATATCAGTGTTTTATATAAACATTTTCAACTTCAAGTTCATAGATCAACATTTGCATTGGAAAAGGTTCCTGTGTATATAATTACCTGAAAAATGTTGTTTGTTGTTTTGTATTTAGATTATTGTGTGTGTGCATTGACCAGCATACATGGATTGCATTACATTTGTGTTGGGAGTTTTGAGACTCTTTCTACATGTCAAGTCAGTTTACCAGAGCCCAGCTGAGCTGTTGATGCAAGTAGTCCTCCCATCCCCCACAGTCTGAACTCAACAGCTGAAACTGGGCTCTGCTGCCTGCACTTAAACACTGTGCCTTACGTAATATAACTAAACTATCTCTATTCAAAGCTCCATAAACAGATTTTCTTTTGGGAAACAGAATCTAACAGTCAGTGAGTGTGGTAAAAGACACACCTGTTAGCTAATCTGCATTGTAAAAATACAGTGGAATTGAATATAGACTGCAGTGCTTCACTTCATTTTTGTTTATTGAAGTGTTGAGATATACTGTATCTGTGCATATACAAACCAAGTCCACAGAGCCAGCAGGCAACTGAGCCAGCAATAAAATACCAAAGAGTTTGCAAAGACAAAACTGCACACAGTGAGCAGCAGGTCATCTCAGGAGACGGACTGTGAACTTCCGAGATGACTGGTCAGTCCTCACATCTCTGAAAGTGTTGGAGCAAATCTCCAGGAATTACTTGGATAAACTGATCACATATTTGAAAAAATTGCCTGAAAAAATAGCTAAAACTTTACACACTTAACAAAGTTAAACACATAAAGCCTGATGGATATGCAGTATCTGCATCACTGCTGTTTATTCACCTCTCACCCTAGTATATGTGTGTGTGTGTGTGTGTGTTTAAAATCTTGGCAGCTACTGCAGCTGCTGTTTGGTCAGTTAAAGGACAGGTCTCAGATATGACATTCATGAAATTAATTTTGCAACCTCTATAGCTAAAAGAAAAACTGAAAAACTCCAAATCAGTTTTTGTCATTTTCAGTCAGGCTGGCATTTCCCTCTTCCTCAAGCCTTATAATGAGGCCACTGTAACAAGTGTTACAGTTACATCATAAGTAGCGCAGCTCCATTTCAGCTAAATGTCTGCACTGTTGTCTCATTTTGTCTCATGGGATTTGTTGGGTCTCTCTCTGTAATTACTTATTTTAAAGAGTATGGTCTAGACCTGCTCTATATGAAAAATGCCTTGAGATGACTTTTGTTGTGATATGGCGCTATAGAAATAAAACTGAATTGAATTGAACTGATTTAGTCTCATGTTCAAAAACAAATCCAAAGGTGTTTAGTTGGCACTTTGGCTGAGAAGCTCAACTTCTGTTGGAACTGTCTATCAAATGGTAACATCAGTATTGTTAAACAAGTTGTCCCAAAGCCCCTAAGGTCAGTGAAGTTATACAGGTAGAATTTGGAATAACAAGTACCCAAGCTGTTAGACTCCACTGAAATAACATTAACACCTGACCTTACATCCAAACTGTGAGGGCTAGGCTTCACTAAAAACTCAAAACAACTCAACCTAATTAACAGCTCCAAGCTCAACATGTTATCATACAAGCCAATGAAGGTCTCATCAGTCCACACTCCTCTCAGGTGTGTTGAATGTGCCCAGCACAGAAGACAGTAGCTTTTTAGATCTATGAACTTTCAAATCCATATATTTATTTTACATGTTATGACTCAGAGTGGAGATGTATTCTTTTTTTTTTTTTTTTTTTAAATGGTTTCACATCTGTTCAAATTGTTTTGGACAATGCTTTAGTGATCACCATATACTGTTCACACACATTTGTAAATCTTGTGTTTATTTCATTATGAACCATTCATTTGTCAGCAGTATTCAAACTCATTTCTTTCCATAACATCTCCCCCTGCAAGCTGCTGTTAAATCAGTTTTTGCAGTAACAGTTTGTGTGTGAACGGCTTATGACCCTTTGTGTCCAGGGAGTGGAGATATTTTACTGTACTCAAGGTACAAGTGTGTTTTATTCATTACTGTCTTATGCACTGTTTGTATTTTATGTCCATGCATTATGGGTTTATGCATGTATGCTCTTGCTGTATGCAGCTGTATCCAGCACTATGGCCCAAGACAAATTTCCTTTGGGACGATAAAGTTTATCTTATCTTATGCTTTGGGCCCAGAAAGGACTGAGGAAAGCCTTCTTTGGTATGAATCATGTCAAGTCTGTGGCTCTATTTTCCTGAAAGTGGGTGCAAGTGCGAACAAATGGGCTTCGACCCAGGATGGCAGCACTGAAACTGCATCTGTGCAGTTTAAACATGCAAGGAAGTTTCATTTGTAATCATTGAACCAAGGCCAGAGGAAAACATAGATTATGAAGCAGTTGGCCTGGTCAGAGGCCAAACAGTGACACACTGAGACTGAACAAGCTCAGACAAAACTAGATTATTCTCAGGAGAACAATGGCATATTAAGCCACTATCTGAGACCAGCGTGAGTCATTCCCCATGCAGGTCAGCCCACAGGATATTATCATCACAGCATGGTGACTAACAAGCTTCAAAAATCTTTTTTTTTTTTTTTTTTTTTTTTAAAGTCCGTCTAAGTCTAAGTCTAAAATCACACTACATGGATCAAATAAGCCTACATATTTGATCCATGTAGTGTGATTTTAGACTTAGACTTAGACGGACTTTAAAAAAAAAGTCAATAAAGTCCGTCTAAGTCTAAGTCTAAAATCACACTACATGGATCAAATATGTAGGCTTTGTTCTAAAAATTAAGTTGCAGTTAATTTGACAGAATCTGACCAGGTATCCAGTCCCAAGGTTTGATATTTATCAGACTCGGATACTCGGCCTTGGTAAAACTTAGCTTTACAGACATAGGCACAAAAGTTTTGAAATTCATTATTCATTCATTAATGATAGAAAAAATCAAATGTAGGACAATATACATGCAGCTGTGAATATGGGACGTTTGTAGCTGCAGACTGGTGAGCCTGGTGTTGCATTGAGTTAGACTTTATGGAGAGGGGCAGGTCAGTTACTGTACCTGTAGAGGAGGCGTACTCTCCAATAAAGCGTCTGGTGAGGAAACGAACGATGAGAGCTGCGCGCGCGCACACACACACACACACACACACACACACACAGGTGAGGTCTATCAGAAGCGTCAGCATGTTTATTTCCGATGTCCAACAACATGTTCCACAGCTCACCCACCTGATTTTCCAACTCCGTCGCCGCCCAGCACAGCGATCTTCATCTCATCCATGTTGCTGTACAAACAGAAATATCCGCAGACAGGTTAAAGTGAGGGTCCACAGCAGTGAGGAGCTGGTGGTAACGCTGGTCTTTTATGGCGGTCCAGCTCAGTCTGCAGGCTGGCCGGTGGGCGGCTCCTCAGGAGGAGGCTGGCGGCATTTTTTTTTTTTCCTATGGATGCAACGAGCCACTAAAGTTAAAAATAGTCAGGACGTAAATCATACGTGTGTGAATTTGTCATTTTCAGTTACGACGTCAAAATGTCAGCTCATTGTTGTCAAGGTATCAAAGCAGAGGCAAATGTCTTCTGTGAATGACATATTATTATATGACATAATTAGACTGTTGATATATCAATGTGTAAGCAGCATTTTGCTGTTGTAGCTGGTCGAGGTGGAAATAGGTGTAACTACTTTATATATAGTAAACTAGTCCAGTTGCTCCCGACCCAGGGGTCAGAGTCATCTGAAGGTCCAACAAGAAATACATTAAAGCAGTCATGAGATGGTTACTGGAGCTGGAGCTGGAAAGCAGAAAATAAAGTTCTGCTGTATAGAATCATTTCACCTGTTCTGAGTTATTTAAATGAAACTATGTGATACCTTTAGAGGAGGAACTGATGGAGCTGATCATCAGCTCATAGACATCTGAGATATGACGAGGAGCCACAACAGACACCACACACAATGCTCTGTATTTTAGAAGCGTATAATATGTGTTTTGTTTGTTCTTGATCTGAGAAGTGAGTAATAACTGACAGCTCAGTAAATGACAGATTAGAAAATGTTCAGTCAATCAGAGCAGCCCAACCTGAGCTGGGTGGTCAGGTCGGACCCTGCTTTCTGTTAACTTGCTCTGTTCTCTCAGGTCTGTGTGCCAATAAATACGATTTTAGAATACTCTTTGGGTTCAAAGTTTAAGGGCACAAACAGTGAATGCTCTGTGTCTCAGTCTCAACTGATCTGAGAGACAGTCAGTTTCTAGACATAACATGAATTGTGAAAGCATACTCAAAGCTCCACCATGTAGAGCCTGATAAATAATAGCTCAAATTATTCAAACCAGACAATCTCAGCAAACTGTATGACCTTAAGGACAGCATTGACTCTGGATGTCTCAAAAGACTCTGTAACAGTCTCTTGGACCTTTATCCACTTGCTATAAAAGCAGGTGTGACATGGAATATGAATGATTACATTATCACTTCCATATATACAGGCGGCTGTACAGCTTATCACAGAGTGTAAATTGACAGCATCCTGACATAAATCATTTGGTTTTAAACTGGCTAAAACTGATATGAAATGTTCTCTCTCAAAATGAATGTGTTCCGTTCACTTTAAGCAATCTGCTATGCTCACAAGGACCACAAGAGACTTCTACTGCACTTTGTCAGTTTTTCAAAAATGCTACCCACTTGCTTATAACGCTTATAGTGAAATATTTTTTTCTATGTGATTTCACTGAATGGCAGTATGTAGGCAGTGCAAAGATATGAGTCTATTTCTGTCTGTTGAGGATCTGCAGTCTCTCCCATAACACTCTGTCAGATTATAAATTATCATTACAAAATTGTTTCTTCTGGAGGCGGATGATGTATTTTTTTAACACTATACTCCTCCACTGTGTCCTGTAGCTGTTGTTTTCACTGGCATGTAGTGATCTCACATTTAGAGGAAAGGCTATGTTCATCAGTGAGCTGTTGAAGGTGTGTTTTTTGAGAAAAACAATAGTTATGTAATGAGGAAATAAATACTAAAATCATCTTTATACCCCTTGTAGATGATGGCTCTCTCACTGTGGAAAATCCCCCTCCTCCTCTTTCTCCTCCTCCTCCTAGACACCTGGGTCTCTGCTGCCACTCAGATGCTATTAAGGAAACCAGTTTACCTGAGCTACTTCCTTTCCTCCTCTTCTCCCGGCAGTCTAGGCCCATTGCAGCATAACTAAGGGATGGTTCAAGCCTGAGCCAACCCTAACAATAAATTTTACCAAAAAGGACAGTTTTATGACTACTCTTACAGAGGGTACAGAGGGTGTCTGCCTCCCAGACTGAAGTTGGGAGAAGGTTCCACAGTAGAGGAGCCTGATAGCTGAAGGCTCTGCCTCCCATTCGACTCTTGAAAACTCTGGGATCCACCAGTAAACCAGCATTCTGGGAGCGCAATGTCCTAGTGGGATTGTAGGGGACTATGAGATCTTTAAGGTAAGATGGAGCCTGACCATTAAGGGCTCTGTAAGTGAGGAGGAGGATTTTAAATTCTATTCTGGGTTTGACTGGGATCCAGGGTAGAGAGGCAGTAATCAGTAATCGTGCTGCAGCATTTTGGATCAGCTGCAGAGTCTTTAGAGACTTGTTGGTGCAGCCTGAAAATAATGAATTACAGTAGCCCAGCCTGGAAGTAACAAATGCATGGAGTAGTTTTTCTGCATCCTTTTGAAACAGAAAATACAGGACAGGGACATCGGCAATATTACACAGGTGAATGAAGGCAGTCCTAGAAGTCTGTTTTATGTGGGAATTAAAGAACATATCCTGTTCAAAGATAACTCCAAGATTGTGGACAGGCGAGCTGGAGGCCAGGGCAATGCCGTCTAATGTAACTGCATCATTAGAAAATGTATTTCTGACGTGTTCGGGACCAAGTACAATGACTTCAGTTTTGTCTGAGTTCAACAGTAAAAAGTTGCTTGTCATCCAAGTTTAATGTCTCTAAGACAAGCCTGGAGTTTGACTAGCTGTTTCATCAGGCTCCATTGACAGATCAAGCTGTGTATCATCTGCATAACAATGGAAATTTATGGAGTGATTCCTGATAATATTGCCCAAGGGAAGCATATACAAAGTGAACAGGATTGGTCCAAGCACTGACCCTTGTGGAACTCCATGTCTAACTTTTGTGCACATGGAGTAGTAGTTGTTAACATGTACAAACTGAAGCCTATCAGATAGATAGAACTTAAACCAGTTTAGTGCAGTTCCTTTAATACCAATAAAGTGCTCCAGTCTCTGTAAAAGGATGTGATGGTCAATCGTATCAAAAGCAGCACTGAGATCTAACAAGACAAGTACAGAAACAAGTCTGTTGTCTGATGCAGTTAGGAGATCGTTCAGTCACACAACTGGTTTTTAACTGCTTTCTCCGGGATGTTAGAAAGAAAGGGGAGGTTAGATATAGGTCTGTAGTTGGCTAATATGTCTGGATGGGGCTTTTTTAGAAGAGGTTTGATTACAGCCACTTTATATGACTGCAGCACATAGCCTGTTAACAAGGACAGATTTAACGTATCATACATTAACATATCTAATGCAAATTAAGGGCAGAGCTTCCTTAAGTAGCCTAGTTGGGATGGGGTCTAAAAGACAGGTTGAAGGTTTAGATGCCGAAATAGTTTATGTGAGCTGGGGGAGGTCGATGGGAGAAAAACAGTCTAAGTTAGGTTTTGCAGCTAAGTCTATGGATCATGTGTTTTGACATAAATCAGTGCTGGTTGAAGGCAGGATGTGATGAATTTTGTCTCTAATAGTAGAAATGTTATAATTAAAAAATGTTCATAAAATCATTGTTGCTGAGGGTTATAGGGATGCATGGATTGATAGAGCTGTGACTCTCTGTCTGCCTTGCTACAGTGCTGAAAAGAAACCTGGGGTTGTTATTATCCTCTATAATAGGTAATAGGGGAGAGTAATAGAGTAATAGGCGCCTCTTGCATTACAGAGGGCCTTCTTATATCTTTTAGGACTAATAAAGAGCCAATATGCCAAATGCTAATAAGAAACTAGTTAATGCTGAATAAGTGTAGCCTAAAATAAATATCCTGAATGAAATACTTAAGATGTTTCTTCTGCAGTTCACTCAGCCCATGTTATTTTTTGTCTACATACATCATCACCTGAGAGACACTGTCTCTGAAATTTATGACACCCTTTGCCACCAAACTGAACCACAAATGAATTCAGTTTTCAAATCTGCATCAAAAACAATGAAAGATTAACAATGACACAGATTAAAAC
The DNA here is from genome assembly GCF_001640805.2 of Lates calcarifer. Classification (NCBI taxonomy): domain Eukaryota; kingdom Metazoa; phylum Chordata; class Actinopteri; family Centropomidae; genus Lates; species Lates calcarifer. Next base: position 8,289 of record NW_026116894.1, read on the forward strand.
ATTGAAGATCTACACCACCAACCAACCAAGGGTGTGGTATAATTGGCTGTATATTCAGACACAAAGATGAACATGTTAATTTAATTTTTAATTGAATTTTATTGAATTAATTTCACCTAAGTTTCATGTTTTTTTGTGTAGGAGGAAACTGGAGTGCCCGGAGAAAACCCACACAAGCAAGAGAAGAACTCCACACAGAAAGCAGAACTGAGAAGATGTTCTTTCTGTGGGGCCACAGAGCTAATCACAGAGCCACCGTGCTGCCCATGAAGGGTGTGTGTGTGTGTGTGTGAGTATGTGATTTTTAAACGAGGAAAAGGAAGGATAGGAAGAGTGTGGATGTTAAGGAATGAAGATGAAAAACAGGAGAGGTAGAGGAAGAAGGAGGATGAATGGTGAAGTACAGGTGAGGTGGGTAGTTGAAGGAAGGAAAATCAAAAAGGGCCTCACTCCCCATCCATGAAAAAGACATGCTCCAGTTGCAAGTTTGGGCTCGTAGACAATGCTTTAAATGTTTCTCAAGTGACCACACTGTATGTATGTGTTGTGAATGTTCACATGTTGAAACCAATAACAGCTTCATGCTGTTCTCAAAAAGTACACTTCAAAAGCTTATGATTCAGGGCAGGCAGGTGTTGCCATTCCCCTTCTACACCAGAGGGCGACATCTTTCCCCCCTACTGTGCTGCAGGTCAGTCGGTTAGTGGTTCATCTCCCTCAGTGGTGCACATGCGCACCTTCTTGGTGGGTAGAGAGAAGTGTGTTATGTTCCCCCTTTCAACTGTTCCCCCTTTCAACGCTGGACTTGATCTCACAGACTGCGCATCATGTCACCTCCAGAGGAGGTTGATTATAATGGCCACTTGTATGGCAGTTCTTCTTCCATGGAGGGAGCCTGGTTTGATACATCAGGGCACCCCCATAGGGAGGGTGTCCAGAGATGCCTCCCTGAGGGTGTGGGGGACTCTGTGCCATGGCAAGGCAGTGAAAGGGAAAGTCTGGACAGTGGCACAATGCAAACATCACATCAGCCACCTGGAGCTGCTAGGAGCTTTCTTAGCTCTGGAGCACTTTCAGCTGGTTCTTATGGGCACTGTTCAATCTGTCTTATTCTCCATTACTGTGGTGCAGTGTTCATTTTCTGTGAGTCAGAACCACCCATATTCTGAGCCACCTGAACCTGGGGGCAGATCTTCTCTCCAGGAGGGTCTTCTTGTGAGGGAGCGGAGGCTGCATCCACTGGTGGTGGCTTAGTATGGGATCGTTTTGGCAGGCCGGAGGTGGATCTGTTTGCCTCTTTTCCATAACAGACCACAGTGCACCCCTGGGAATGGATGTGCTGATGGACATCCCGGTACGGATCTGTTTCTGTGTTCTCCTCCCACTTTGCTGCCCCAGCATCATTGTAAGGTCTCCATTTTATTGGCTAAGGTGGAGTTATGGAGGGAAAATTGCAAGAATTAAGGGATTTAGTTGCACAGTTAAGAGCAGAAAATGAGAGGCTGTAGCTGTAATTTGTGCACATGCAGCCTACTGCTACATTGCTTGATGTTAGGGGTGAGGTGATCAGGTAGGAGCATGAGGGTTTGCCAGGAGGTGTCCAGGGCCGAAGTCACTCTTTTCTTTCAGTTCCTGGCCTTCAGTATGCAGTCAAGAGTAGCCCTCAGGTGATGGCTAACACACCTCAGGTGTCTGAGCTGAGTGAGATGAAGGAGATGTTGAAACTTGAGCAAGAGCAACTTAACCAACTCACCCAAAGCATTTCCCAATTGCAGAGGTCTCATCAACATAGTCACTCAACCCATCATGCCCCCCTCATCTGCAGGTGGCATCAGCAGCCTGGTCATTTTGCTCAGAAGTATGACGGGGTTCGTGTTGCTCCTCAAACTCTGCCTTCTTTGCCAGCCCAACAGTCTGGCAATCAGCCCCATTCCATGCCACCGTCGGAAAACTAGCACCCACCGAGCTGCAGAGCCACAGCTCAGGGTGCAGCCACTGACTCAGAAGTTGTTTCAGGTGATTCAGAGGCAGGGCCGGTTTTTGCTATGGGCAATGTGGGCAACCGCCCAGGGCACAATCTATGTGAGGGCACACGAGCGCCCTCAAAAAAACAAAACAAAACAAAAAACTAAACTCAAAACAAAACTCGCCAGTTTTCTAGACTACCAATCATTTCCATGTCAAGTTAGTGGAGTGGGCACTGGGGCACCCTCATTGTCACGTCAACTTGCTGCTGAGAGTCATACAGGTTGTGTGTGTCTGAAGAGGCAAGGGGGAGGGGGGCGAGGGATAGACTGATGCCAGGCCACACAACACAAACTGCTTCCAAATAAATAAAGACTGCCTCTGTTCAGAGGAAGTCTCTAAGCTCATGTCAGGTAGGGTCAAGGTGTGTGGCAGAAAGGCTTGTTTGCTTTCTGGCGGTGTGATGAAGATTGTTGCAGCCACATGCTCAGAGCAGTACTCAGGCTCTGCAGTGCTGTTTGAACCCCTGGACTCTGGCCTTCCTGTTGGGCTGCTTGCATCACCTGCTTTGGTTCGGATGGAGAGGGGGACTGCCTACATTCCCATCATGAACGTAGGCTCCACCAATGTGTTGCTCTATCCCCACACCGTGGTCAGCACCTTCGCTAAGGTAGGTGTGGCGAGTCTGCCCGCTAATGTCACTGAGGTGCCATCTGGTGTAGCTACAGTAGCAGCCCAGTCTGTATCTGGTTCTGTGCAGGATCAGATTGATGTCTTGGATCTGTCTCCCTTGTCTGCTGAAGAGCACAGTAAGGCGAGGTCTCTTCTTGGGAAGTACACCTCTGTCTTTTCAGCACACGATGGCGACTTGGGTTGACCTAACTGCCCACAAAATCCCTCTTTTGGACGATGTCCCTGTCTGGCAGTGCTATGGGCACATTCCTCCATCCGATTACGAGGTTGTCAGGGAGCATATTAACAAGCTCATTGAGTCTCAGGTAATCAGGGAGAGCGGCAGCCCCTATGCATCCCCCATTGTGATGGTCAAAAAAGAAAAAGATGGCAGTCTCCGTCTGTGTGTCGACTATAGACAACAAGACCAGGAAAGATGCGTTCCATCGTCCTTGCATTGAGGAGTCCCTCGATACATTGACAGGAGCCTGCTGGTTCTCCACCATGGATTTAGCCAGTGGGTACAACCGGGTCCCAGTTGTTGAGGCAACCACATTTACTGATGATGCTGCTGACTGGTGATTATTGTTGGGTGGGATGTGTTTTGTTAAGTACTACGTAAGTGGTTAAGATGTCAAAACAGCTTCAGTGCTCTGAACTCTACTAGAGTGATGAGACACCATTGTTCCAAAAGATACCTCATTTGGTGTTTTGATGATAATAATGGAGAGTACTGTCTAACAGTCCAAAACCTCTCATAGGTGTTCAACTGGGTTGAGATCTGGTGACTGTGAAGGCCTCAGCATCTGATTTGCATCATTTTCAAACTCATCAAGCCATTCATTGATAAATATCAGCTGACCCTGTGATCACAGATGAAACTGAAAAGACTTCTTTGTGAGGGGAAGAGATAGGAGAAGGATGAGATGAGGAGACTGAGAAAAAAGGAGAGGTGATGAAGAAGAGAGAGGAAGAGCAGGGGTTCAACACAAACACAAATTGACCTGATCACATTCAACAACAGTGTTTATTATATACGAGCCTATAGTGACCACAGAGATGTATGTTCTTTGGTCATTACAGTGAAACCTATAGACTCAGTTTAACAACTACAGAAACCAGGCAGACAGGCAGACATACTGTGTTACTGTATGAATATATTATTGTATACCACACATTTTGCAATTCAGAGACACATTTCTATATCAAATCCAAAATGATGCAAACTCAAAAACAAAGATAAAATACAGATGATGTGATAATTTTAAATACAGTTTGTCAGTACAAAAGTGAGGAGCAGAGGGGAGAGAGAAAGGACAGCTCATTAAAAGTAGAGAGATACAGAAAAAAATGGAGAGAAAGAGAACAGGAGACACAAAAAGATCATTTACATTACTGCACTGATGTAGTTTTAAAGCTAAATCAATACTACTTTACCTTTTAGTTTAATCTTCCCAGTGTTTCAAATAGGTTTCTTAATAATTGGATTTACTCTGATCACTGTGTGCACACAGTGTTGTTGTGACAGTGGTGTGTTTTTGCATTAACTGTCACAGAGGACATTTTTCTGGGTTCATCTCTTGGGCTTGGAACGTGCCTGGGGGGCTGGATTCAAGGCCATGAAATAACTTGAGTGCTCCATCTTGGATGTTAATTGTCAGTGGGTACAGTGGGTCTAATTCTGCATCATAGGCAGTGTTAGTGTTTTTATTTGTACATGCCAGCAGGTATAACTATGGTGACTGACTGAATGTAGAGAGCAGCTTTGAAGTGGGGAGGACAGGGCTAAGGACTTATATGGGTCAGCTCTGATGGATGGCTGGTGGACTTCACTGCTATTAAGGGAAAAGTATGGTCGCCCTGTAGATATCCTATTGATAAACAGCACAGATTTGAGTGAGTATAAATAATGATGGAAAACTCCTGATTATGTAACAGGGCCTAGAATAACTTCATATATTAAACACCAGAGTGCACAGTGATATCAGCTTTCTGTAGACAGGAACTAAACAGTGTCCATATTACTGTAGATAATCCAGAGAACACGCAATAACTGCGTTTTGTCTTCTAAAAATAAATTTAGTAAGTAGTAATCATACCCCTGACCTTGTTTTGGCCTATGGTATTGATATTGAACATCTAATAGTCTTCCCACAGAATCCCCTCTTATCAGACCACTGTTTAATTAAGGCCTGAGCACTAGTGTGCAAAGGCCCTATTGTAATGGTAGGAATTATTATTATTCTCGTGACACTAAAATCACAGGGCCTAAACATGCTCAAAAACTCACAAAACTTTGCACACGCATCAGACCTGGTGAAAATTGACACCTGATAGGGGTCTTGTTCATTGGCACTGTAAAATGGCTCCATAGCGTCCAACTGGACATACTCAATACCCCCTTGCCATTGTGCTTAGTTTGTCGAACGAAATTCGAGGCATGATGTAACATGCCAAGACGCACCAAAAAGTCTCTTGACATTATGGCCTCAAACCTACAGGAAGTTTGCAATTCTAATTTTAATTTGAAAATTTTGCTCATTTTTTTGCAGTTTTTTGGCATTTGGGGGCGTTGTATTTGATCAAACCCCTCCTACAGATTTTATCATATCAACCTCAAACTTGGTCTAGATACTCTTCAAGGCCTTTGTGATTAAAAGTTATTAAAAGATTCTGTTGATGTCAAAGGGTGTGGTTGTGGTGGCACCTCAAATTTCCATGACTCGCCATAAAACAGGAAGTTGCATTTAAGTTGCTGTAACTCAGCCATACTTTGTTCAATCAGCACCAAATTTCACATATGTTGGTAACGGTATGAACACAGCCACGTCAATATTCATAAAAAGTTATAGCGCCATCTACTGCCCACAGAAAACGATATGTTTTAGACTTTGACATCCTGTTACTAGCAGGTTGATGTGATCCACTTCAGACTTGGTCAGGAAAGCCTTAAGGACTTAATGATGCCTTATTGTGAAAATTTTGATGTTTCATTGAAGGGCGTGTCTTTGGCGCCGTGGTGAATTTTGATATTTCGCCATTAACCAGGACGTTGATGTAACTCATGCATACATTGTCTGATCTGCCCCAAATTTCACAGGTTTGACAACAGACCTCTCCTGAACATCTACATTCCAATATTCAGGTATAGTCATAGCACTCCCTAATGACTACAGGAAATTATGTGTTTTATCTAAGTAGGTTGATCTGATTCACCTCAAATGTGCAGACAAGCATTAAGATCATAATGGTGCTGAATTGTGAAGACTGTGAGTCTTCATGGTGTGTCACCATGGTGATTTTGATGCTTTGCCATTAAACAGGAAGTTGTTGTAACTCCCTCATGCACTGTCCAATCTGCCCCACACTTCACACATTTGCTAACAGTCATGGCCTGAACACACCTACATGCCAATATTCAGGTATAGTCATAGCGCCACCTGATAGGGGCAGTAAGGGATTTCTGACTCATTCATTCTGCGTCTGGCGGTCACGCAGTTGCAGAACTGCGTTGTACGACCTGCAGGGACCCCACGGCTGCAGGTCCCCCAACAAATGCGGGGTGCGACAGCCCTTCAGCGCTGCTTGCAGCTTTAATTACTTTTGAATTCCTATTGCTGGAGTACAACAGGCAAAAATGCTCTTACTAGAAATATTTCTGATAGTTTGGTAGCTAAATTCAAGGAAGTGATTCCTTCTGTCCTAAATTCAATACCATATCTCAGTTTAACAGAGGACTCCTATATTAGCTTTATTCCCTCCCAACTTGATCATCTTGTAGACAGTGTTGCAAGCTCACTGCATACAACTCTACTGCCCCCCTAAAAAGAAAGCAAAAAAGCAAAAGAGGCTAGCTCCACGGTTTAACTCTCGAACCTGTGTACTAAAACAAACAACACCTAAACTTGAAAGAAAATGGCGTATCACCAAACTGGAGGAATCCTGCTTAAGCCTAGCAAGAGAGTCTTAAAAAGGCCCTCTGTAATGGCAGAGCTGCCTATTACTCATCATTAATAGAGGAAAATAAGAACAACTCCAGGTTTCTTTTCAGCACAGATGCCAGACTGACGGAGAGTCACAGCTCCTTGTATTCCTATAATTTTCAATAGTGATGATTTGATGAGCTATAATAATAAAATTTTACCTATTAGAGACAAAATTCACCACCTCCTGCCCTCAACCAGCTCTGAGTTAAGTCAAAACACAGGATCCCTAGAAACAGCTGTAAAACCTAATCTAGACTGTTTCTCTTCCATCAATCTCCACCAGCTCACTTCAACTATTTCTTCATCTAAACCTTCAACCTGTCTTTTAGACCCCATCACAACTAGGCTGCTTACTCTTAATTAGCAACTCTGTACTGGATATGATTAAACTGTCCTTACTATATATTAGCCAACGACAGACCTATATCTAACCTCCCCTTTCTTTCTAAGATCCTGGAGAAAGCAGTTGCAAAACAGTCTACAGGACAATAGTTTATTTTAGAATTTTCAGTCACGGTTTAGATTGCATCAAAGTACAGAGACAGTCTGGTGAAAGTTACAAATGACCTCCTAATCGCATCAGACAACGGGCTTGTCTCTGTACTTGTCTTGTTAGATCTCAGTGCTGCTGTTAGTGTCAGGGTTTGAATGTTTCCTGTTTTATTTTGGTATTTTTGTCTTGTCTTCCTGTTTCCTGTCCCTTGGTTACTCCAGTTCTCTTTACTTCCTTGTCTTGATTACTGTCCCCGCCCTTATGTGTTTCACCTGTGTCTCGTTATCTCCTTGTCTAGGTGTATTTAGTCAGCGTCTCTTCTTCTTGGCAGTTGCCAGATTGTCTTGTCCCTCGTGTCAGCTTTCCAGCGTTGTTTCCTGTTTTTGACTTCTTGTGTTCCTGACCGTTGCCTGTTTATCTGATTTTGGATTTTCGCCTATTCCCTTTGGACACTGTTGCCTTATCGGACTGCCTACTCGTGTACTGGACTTTTGCTTGTAATAAAGGACCTGAACTTTGATTGTGTTTGAGTTCTGCATTTGGAGTCCTGTCCTGCCGTGTGCTTGATAGTACAATCTGGCCACATTATGGACTCCGCAGACTCAGATCACCTCCGGTCTGCCCTCAGAGCCCAGGGGCAGCGGATCCTCCATCAAGAGGAACAACTTAATGCTCTCCGTCAAGAGATGAGGGAGATGACAGAGCACCAGGGGCAGATGCTCTCGGCCTTGGGGTCTCAGCTAAATTTCCTGGTCGACCATGCAGGTGGGTCGCACCCGGCTTTCCTTGGAGGAACGTCAGCGTCGTATGGATGAGGGTTGTTGCATCTACTGTGCACAGATGGGTCACTTCCTCGCCAATTGTCCCATCCGTCGTGGTGGGGCCTCTAGAAGTCGTGAGAGCCTGGTGAGTAGCGCACTCACTTCTACTAAGACAATGCGGCTGTTCCCCACAGCCACTCTACAGGCTGCCTCTGTTTCCCTTTTGCAACCTGTATTAATTGATTCTGGGGCTGACGCTAATTTTATGGACTATGAACTGGCTAAGAGACTGAGGATATCTCCTGTGTCTCTAGATGAACCCCTCGAGGCAAGTGCCCTAGATGGACGCCATCTTTTCCAAGTAATTCACCACACTCCTGAGATCTCGCTCTCCTTCGGCAATGTACACTCGGAGAAGCTCTCCTTCCACCTGGTTAATGCACCCCACCATCCACTTCTTTTAGGACTTCCTTGGCTCAAGACTCACAACCCCCATATTGACTGGTCCTCTGGTCAGATCCTCTCCTGGGGTGATGCCTGTCAACATTACTGTCTTTCTGAGAAACAGGCTTTGCCCGTTCCTGTCACAGTTACTGAGGAAACTGGTAGTCTTCCTGTGGACCTGGCTGGTGTTCCCTCCTGTTACGCGGATCTACAAGAGGTTTTCAGCAAGACCAAGGCGGCTTCATTACCGCCACATCGCCCCTATGACTGCGCCATTGATCTGCTACCTGGTACCATGCCACCTAGAGGACGTCTTTTCTCCCTCTCCACACCTGAAATGAAGGCTATGAAGGAGTACATCGATTCCGCACTGGCAGCCGGAATCATTAAACCTTCCTCTTCACCAGCAGGGGCTGGATTCTTCTTTGTGGAGAAGAAGGATAAGTCTCTTCGGCCTTGCATAGACTATCGGGGGTTGAATGAAATCACTGTTAAGAACAGGTATCCCCTTCCCTTGATTTCCACTGCTTTTGAGTTGCTGCAGGGCTCAAAAGTTTTCACTAAACTGGACTTGCGTAATGCATATCACCTGGTTAGAATCAGGGAAGGGGATGAGTGGAAAACAGCATTTAACACTCCTACAGGACACTATGAATACCTTGTGATGCCTTTTGGTTTAACCAATGCCCCTGCCGTGTTCCAGGCTCTTGTGAACGATGTCCTTCGAGATATGCTAAATGTTTTTGTGTTTGTGTACTTGGATGATATCCTCATCTTCTCTCCTGATGAGGAGACCCATGTCCAACATGTTAGGCAGGTTCTTCAGAGACTCCTAGACAACAACCTTTTTGTGAAAGCTGGAAAATGTGAGTTTCATGTGCCTACTGTGTCATTTTTGGGGTTTGTTATTTCTGAGGGTGTGATGCAGATGGATCCTGAGAAGGTGAAGGCAGTGGTCAACTGGGTCACACCTACCTCACGGAGAGAGGTTCAAAGATTCCTGGGTTTCGCCAATTTCTACAGGAAATTCATTAGGAACTTCAGCTCCCTGGCCGCTCCTTTGCACCAACTGACCTCTTCCAAGAACAAGTTCTCCTGGTCCCTTCAGGCTGAGCAAGCCTTCCAGATGCTTAAGCAAAGGTTTGCCACTGCTCCAGTCCTCACCCAGCCAGACACCCAACGGCAGTTTGTGGTTGAAGTGGATGCCTCCGATGTGGGTATAGGAGCCATTCTCTCCCAGAGGTCAGTAACAGACAACAAGTTGCATCCCTGTGCCTATCTTTCTAGAAAACTGTCTTCAGCTGAACACAACTACAGTGTGGGTGATAGAGAGCTCCTGGCCATTAAAGCTGCACTGGAGGAATGGAGGCACTGGTTGGAGGGTGCTGAACAACCATTCCTCGTCTGGACGGATCATAAGAACTTGGAGTACCTTCGAGCTGCCAAAAGACTCAACTCCCGACAAGCTAGGTGGGCTCTCTTCTTTTCCCGTTTCAACTTCACTGTTTCATATCGTCCGGGCTCCAAGAATGTTAAGCCTGATGCCCTTTCGAGAGCCTTTCCCTGTTCTTTAGAACCCAAGTCGGAGGTGCCAGTTCTGCCCCGTTCCTGTGTGGTGGGAGCCATAACTTGGGACATTGAAAGGAAGGTGCTGGCAGCCAACCAGGGTGGTGCTCCTCCCAGAGGTTTGCCACCCAATCGCCTGTTTGTTCCTCCGGACCTACGCTCCAACGTTCTCCAATGGGGACATGCTTCGCTTCTCACCTGCCACCCTGGGGCTCGTCGCACTCAGTTTTTTATCGCCCAACGCTTTTGGTGGCCAGGTATGAAGGGCGATATTGTGGAGTTTGTTGCAGCATGCCCTGTTTGCTCCAGCAACAAGACTTCACGGCAACCTCCACACGGTCTCCTTCACCCCTTGCCAGTGCCCAAGCGTCCCTGGTCAGACATCTCCATGGATTTTGTCACAGGCCTGCCCCCCTCTGAAGGTAATACCACCATCTTAACCATTGTGGACAGGTTCTCAAAGATGGTTCATTTTGTGCCCATGTCCAAGCTTCCCTCAGCTAAGGAGACAGCCGAGGCCGTCCTATACAATGTTGTCCGTCTCCACGGTTTTCCTAAGGACATTGTGTCGGATCGAGGGCCACAGTTCGTTGCCCGATTCTGGAGGGACTTCTGCAAATTGGTGGGGGCCTCTGCCAGCCTATCCTCTGGGTACCACCCTGAGTCCAACGGCCAGACAGAGAGGTTAAACCAGGAGTTGGAGACAGTCCTCCGTTGTGTGACCTCCCAGAGCCCATCTTCCTGGTGCCGGTTCCTTCCCTGGGTGGAGTACGCCCACAACTCTTTGCCCTGCTCCTCTACTGGTATGTCTCCATTTTTTTGCGTGTATGGTTACCAGCCTCCTGTCTTTCCGTCCCTTGAGCAGGAAGTCTCTGTTCCATCCGCCCACACTTTGGTCCGCCGTTGCCGGGCTGCATGGGTTCGAGCTCGTCGGGCCTTGTTGAAAAGTTCCCTGACCTATAAGAAGGCAGCAGATCAGCGCAGAATTCCTGCTCCCACTTACAGAACTGGGCAAAGGGTCTGGCTCTCCACAAGGGATCTTCCTCTCCGAGTTGAGTGCCGTAAGTTGGCTCCTCGCTTTGTGGGTCCTTTCCCAGTGTCTAAAGTTATTAATCCTCTTGCTGTGAGACTAAAGCTCCCCAGGACCATGAGGGTACACCCAACCTTCCATGTTAGTCGTGTGAAACCTGTTAAGGTGAGTGGGCTGGTCCCTGCCACCAGACCCCCTCCACCCCCCCGGCTCATCGACGGTGGCCCTGTATATTCTGTGAGGAGACTCCTCGCATCCCGTCGCCGTGGACGCCAGCTTCAATACTTGGTGGACTGGGAGGGTTATGGTCCGGAGGAGAGGTCGTGGGTTGCAGCCAAGGACATCCTGGACCCCACTCTTATTAGAGACTTTCTCCGCCAGCACCCTCAGGATCCTGGGCCGTCAGGTGCCGGCCGTAGAGGGGGGGGTACTGTCAGGGTTTGAATGTTTCCTGTTTTATTTTGGTATTTTTGTCTTGTCTTCCTGTTTCCTGTCCCTTGGTTACTCCAGTTCTCTTTACTTCCTTGTCTTGATTACTGTCCCCGCCCTTATGTGTTTCACCTGTGTCTCGTTATCTCCTTGTCTAGGTGTATTTAGTCAGCGTCTCTTCTTCTTGGCAGTTGCCAGATTGTCTTGTCCCTCGTGTCAGCTTTCCAGCGTTGTTTCCTGTTTTTGACTTCTTGTGTTCCTGACCGTTGCCTGTTTATCTGATTTTGGATTTTCGCCTATTCCCTTTGGACACTGTTGCCTTATCGGACTGCCTACTCGTGTACTGGACTTTTGCTTGTAATAAAGGACCTGAACTTTGATTGTGTTTGAGTTCTGCATTTGGAGTCCTGTCCTGCCGTGTGCTTGATAGTTAGTACAACTGACATTCATCCTGTTATAGAGACTGGAGCATTTTATTGGCATTAAAGGAACTGCGCTAAACTGGTTTAAGTCCTATCTATCTGATAGGCTTCAGTTTGTACATGTCAACGACAATTCCTCAATGTACACAAAAATTTGACATGGAGTTCCACAAAGGTCAGTGCGTGGACCACTTCTTTTCACCTTGTATATGCTTCCCTTGGGAAACATTATCAGGAATCACACTTCTATAATTACTTCTACTACTGAACTCAGACAAAACCGAAGTTATTGTACTTGGCCCTGAACACCTCAGAAATACATTTTCTAATGATGAAGTTACACTAGATCTCCCAGTTTCAGTCTGGGAGGCAGACACCCTCTGTGCATTTAAGAATAGGCTTAAAACCTTCCTTTCTGATAAAGCTTACAGTCAGGGCTGGCTCAGGCTTGCTCAAACTGTTATGGTTATGGCTACGAGATGTGCTCCAACACTACCACAGTTTAAAGACAAACTAACAGAGAATTTAATTAATTTAATTTAACTGTTCTTAGTTAGGACATCATGATGATTTTTCTGTAAAGCATGTTGTTCAGCCTGATCCAAAGACATAACCAGACTGGAACACAGGACCAAGACACAAATGTTTAGATTCCATCTGGACACAGATGTATAGTTCATCATCCAGCATTTCCACTTCACAGTTATTTCAGTGATCTGTGCTAAAGGGTCCTGTCATACAGTTCAGTACAAATCAACCAACCCTATGTCTTACAGTACAGAAACATGTTGTCACTGACCATCCACACTCCCACCTCCTCTCCTTATCTTTGGTAGATTTAATCTCTGTGTGAATGGCTGAAACATCGGTACACGCACCTGGACTCACTGAGGGCAGCCCTCATCAAACACAGCAGGCACACCTTCCACATCTGATATTAGCCAACATGGAGAGGCCCCGCTCTGATCCGCACACTGATCCATGACTGTTACTCAGCTTTCACTCACTGACAGCTGGCTTTGTTTCTCGGCACAGCTTCCATGGTACAGTGCTGTCTCTGCAGGTTGGGTGTACTTTAATTCAGGTGTGGCAGATTAAACTGTCAGGTCCAGGTGTCAGGAAAGGACAGGATAAGATGATGGACCAACTTTTCTTTGACTCAGTGATGGTCGGTTAATGAGGCTGACAAAATATTTCAAATACGATACTAAAGGATAATTCCACTCTGTACCTGATGAAACTATGTCTTATAGAAATACTTTTATCCATCATTCTATCAGTCATGATAACATTGTACTCATCTGACAGACAGGTTGGAAATAAGTCAACAGTTTGTCCAGACTGTCTAAACCACTTTATCTGGAGATCAGGCTGGAAGTGAACACAGCTTAAATGTCACTAATAATTTCTCATTTCACAGATAACCTGTGTGCACACCACCACAGTGAGTACTGTACTTCAGTTTGTAATAAATGTACTGTTTGCCTTCTTTTCTGTTCTGTTCTTCCAAAAGGTAAAAGTTTAAAGTGGATATTCAAGTAGTAGATGTGGAAGTCTGAGCACAGAAAACCTGATGTTTATCAAAAACATATGAATCAAACACCTGACCAGTGACCAACACTGTTCAGGTAAAATCAAACCACATTTCATTCTTTTCAGTTCTTGATCATATCATTTCAGCTTAATATGAGTGTATGACATCCATATATGATTCAGCTCTGCCTTTGTGAATGGAATATGTAATAAATGACTGGTTTCTTCATTTTGCAATAATCTTTCCCTCTTTGCCCCCCTCACTTACATTACCTGAGCTATGAACTTGGATAAATGTTTGTGCATATCAGTTTTCTCTTCATCTTTATCTCCATGAAACAATACAGGATTTTCATATTCTCTTTTGATCCCATTCATTCCTCTTATCATTCCTCATATGCATGAATTTCTGTCTCTCCTCCTGCTTTAATCCCTTTGTGCATTTTTAATCTCTCCTTCTAACATTTTACACTCAATAAGACTGTATATGTTTGCCATTTTGATATAACTTCCTTTTATACAAACTTTAATTATTATAATCTGTCCCAAGAACTCTATACTGTATGCTTTGTTTCACAGATAATATGCAACCTCCCCCACTGCCCTCTCCTCTATCTCTGCAAATGTTTGACAGCTTTGAGTTGTAGCAGGGCATTTCACTGTACCAGAAGACATTCGCCCCAGCCACCTGTTAGCCACAGGTCCTCTTGCTAGTTCTGGTAAAGCACACAAACATACAGACAGGGGAGAAATTAAAGGGTAAAAAAATCACATACATACATAACATAAAGTGTCTGAGTAAGGTGTTGTTCCACCATGAGCCTCCAGAACAGCTTCAGTGCCTCTCTCCATTGATTCTTCAAGTCTCTGAACTCTACTGGAGGGATAAAACACCACTGTTCCAAAATATATATTCCCTCATTTGGTGTTTTGATGATAGTGGTGGAGAGCGCTGTCTAACACTTCAGTCCAAAATCTCCCATAGGTGTTCAACTGGGTGAGATCTGGTGACTGTCAAGGCCTCAGCATCTGATTCATCGTTTTCATACTTATCAAACCATTCAGTGACTCGTTGTGCCCTGTGGATGGGGTCATTGTCATCCCATTTCTCCATTCATTTCAGGTTTGTCCTTTAATCTGTCAGCCGTCTGTATCTCCCATAGTGTCAGGCTGCTCACTGAATGTTAATACAATACATCAAATCACCAGCAGAATGGCACTCAATGATTTATTCATGCACAGATGTTTCAGGCACACACCCTTCCTCAGCATTAAAACTGACAGCCAGCAGAATTACAACCATATACAGTATTTCACTGTAGCCTATAGGAGGTACCATACCAAACAACAATAAGTATAGAAATACAGTTGGAGCTTGCAGCGTCATGGTGTTATGCTGATACAGTAAAATGGAGCTAAGTACTTTCCTTAGCAATGGTATGACCACTCCATTTACTTTGAGGGATTGGACCAGCAACTCCCCAGAAACAAGCCTGCCTGCCCTCATCACAAAACAGACATGACACAAACATCACAGATGACACAATAAAGTCTAACATCTACTTCCATTCAGGTCTGTGATGTACAGTCCAGGTGAAAACTATCAACAAACATTACATATAAATATATATACCATCATTGTTAAAAGTCAAAAACTTAAAAATGAATTATATAAAACATATGACTACAGTGATAATCCTAGTCTTCATTATTCCCATAATTTGACCTTTCAAAGACCTGTAGTTCTCTTCTGGTGGGTATGAGCTCCCCCCCTGTCCAGGTGGTGTTTCAGGGACTCTGCTCTTAAAACCAAGATAACTTTTAGTTACAAGCCCTCATTAGTAAGTAGTGGGTAATATGTATACTACGTCACCATTAAGAATAAAACTTATTGAAGTAAATGAAATGTCACAGAAACGTGAATGATCTCTCAACTTTTCAGACTGCAGAAGATTCAACTGCTGCAGCTGAATCTTTTGTGCCATCTGGTGGTTAATTTGTCTCAATGCACCTGTGGGGCACTGAAAATACCTGATGTGGAAATCCCCACCACCACCACCACCACCACCTCCATTGCCGAAGAGTTGACTCAGTGTACTGTAGGCTGACTTAACACACTTCCGTCACATCTCCTCTGTCTGTAGTATTCTGCTGTCTTGAATAAAACTGGGGAGTAAATTTTACATTTCTGTTCTCATGGTGAAGATAAGGAACGAGAGAAAAATGGGTCGCTTTGAACTTATGTGAAAGAGCCCACACAACAAGGAAGAGACCTGAGTTACTATTCATGGTGCATTCAAGGTCTATAGGAAAAATGGGCTAGACCTAAACTTCGTGGTAGACATGCACTTCACTAGTGAAACATACAGAGAAACTGTGCCCAAATAAGTTATCTGATTTTTATCCTAGTTTTTTAGTATGTTCAAGCTGAATATGCAAATTTAGTGGGTGAAATATTTGTGGAGGGAAATTTAAAGTATTGAGCAGATTGTAATTTTCTTGTACCTGCTGAGGATACAGCCCACAATGTTAGGGGTTTCCAAATCCATTCTCTTGGACGGTATTTACAAACGGCGTGTGTGTGTGTGTGTGTGTGTGTGTGTCACCATGTCCTCTGTATTTTCAGTTTGAGATGTCCGTTATCCAATACAAGCTGAAGATAATCCAGAGAAACAGAACAATTGTCTATGTTCTTATGCGACGTGAAGGCAGCATGAGGTAACTTACTGTAAACAGGTTGATTTTCATACTAAGCAGGAAGTTTTTCATTAATCAGCAGCGTCGGTCTTTGTTAGTTTTCTCCTCCTCTCCTCTCCTCTCTTGTTTTCTCCTGTCAGAATACAAACCCTCTCCTCACTGGGTCTGACGGTCACACAGAGTCGCTGAACATGTTTCTTGGGGGGTTTCTGGTTTTACTGAGTGTGCCGCTGTCGTCCACGGTGAGGGTCTTAACATGGCCACCACTCAACTGCTCCAGACAGGTAAGCGCGGCCTGTCACGGCTCAGCATGGGACGGAATTTACCTTCTATTAGATGTGACAGTGGATGAACACCAACTGTTTCTCATGAATATGTAGAGATTTTGTCCAGTAGAAGAGATAATTCTTTCTTAAAGTTCATCGTTTATTCACATACTACAGTGATGCTCCGTAATATCATCAGTCACCTGAGGTTTAGTGGAGAAATGACAGAATATTTCTGAAACACGAGAAAACAATTCAACTCTTTCCTCTGGTTATAATGACGGTTACACTGTAGAGCTGACGTCTGGGGGAAACACAATCCGTTGAACACATCCAACGTGAAGTCATTTTATTTTCATTCATTCTCTTATTTATGACTCAGTGTTCATTGAGTTGTCTGATAAAGGTTTAATGTCAGCTATGTCTCATCATTTAGACATGGTTAAATCTTTACTTGTAATAACAGCATATGAATGTTTCCCCTTAAAACAAAATCACAGGGTATGATGCATAATTAACTAGAAAAACACATCATCATAACAAGAGTCTACTGTTTATGTGTGTTGTAATGTACCTCATATACACACAGTGGTGGTGACAGGGCTGAAACAGGGTCTTTTGGGGGTTCCATAAAGACATGATTGTTTTGGAAAAACAGTAAAGTTCCTGTTTGTAAAAATAACACTACAGCTCTCCTCCTTTATTTTCTCTTTTTCCTGCTGCAGGGTTTGAATTGTACAGTCAGAACAAGTGAGTAAATGCTGCTTTTCTTCATTCCTCTTGTCATTTCCTTGTTGCTCTGATGCACATATTGTAGAGGCACAATGCTGTTCAGTAATTTGTAACCGAATGTTTAGCGTTTTGAAGGGTTATCATTTAGTCACCTGTATCACCTATCTTCACATCACACTCGTTGTGGAGCTATGATACTTTCCTGCATTAAGGTGAAGCAGGGCAGGAATTTCTGAGCTGCATGGAAAAGAGAAAAGTCTGAAGAAGTCAAACTCCAGCAACACTTGTAGTAAAAAGAACAACTTCATATGTCAGACCAAGCAGTTAATTGGCAGCTGATTATAAAGTCGTCCTCTACAATCAAACTAATGCATTTAAATGAAGAAATACATTTACAAACTAAAGAGGACATGCAGTAAATACAGGCATGATGATGATGATGATATCAGGTTTCCCAGCTGTCTGACATTCTGTGTGTGTGTGTGTGTGTGTGTGTGTGTTGAGGTAACTGTATGGACAGAGGATGGCTGGTTGTGAATGAATACACTCCCAGCCGTCCAGAGGAGCTGCAGGTGTCTGTGGACATGAGGCAGGATGAGAGAGGACACCTGCAGCCTGTCCTGGTGTCTAACTGGACGATACAGGATGATGGTGAGTCAGGCTGCTGTGACATCACTGTACTGAGTATATGACACAGATTATTGATATGTTATTAAAGACAGATGCCTATAAAAGGCTCACATTTTCTTCTAGTCTCATCACATCTTTTGTATTTCCAAAAGCAGTAAAATAAACTGAGCACAATAATCAATGACTGTAATAAAGCAAACCCAGACCATAATGTGGAATGTTAGATGATGACTCCTTAAATATTGCTCTGTATTTACCATCTGCCATTTTATTTCAGTATCTTGAGTGTGAAGGTTTTGTATACAGTAGCTCCTGATAATAATCCCACACAGCAGTGAATCATATCTCACACACACAAGTATGTGAAATCTCAGTTTGTTGCTCGTTAGAAATGAGTGTAGTGACTGTGGGAAGACTGTGACATGTATGACAGGTCAAGAGACAATGATACAGGTTTAAAGCAAACCAAGAGAAAATTATTATTATCAAACTGTGTGTGTGCTCACTGTCAGTTTGACCCCCAATAAACTGGCTTAGTTAATCTAGTTTGTCTGAGCATCTTGTGCCTCATGACCAGTTTGACATCACTTTGTTCCCAGATCTCAGCAGTGAACCTGGTCAGTACAGTGTTAGTAATACTGTTCAAGTGATGGGCAGACAATAACAAATAAGATTTGTAAAACAACAAACAGAAAAACAGAATCATCCTTTATTGTGGCTGGGTGTAGAGGGAGTAATGAGGAAATAACCTCAGATGTGTGTCTCCTTAGGCAGCATCCGTTACCTGAAAGCCACTGAGCTTCATGTCCTGGTGACTTCCACCAATCAGAACCTGTGTGTTCGATATTCCTTCAAAGACAAACTGCCAATGAGAAGTCCAACAGGGGAAAAGGTAAGTGGCTCAAAGTCACTTCAAACTGTTCTGATTTTCAGATCATTTTCAAATTTAAAATCTTTATTTTTCATTTCATTTTTAAATGAATTTTAAGAGTGAACACTTTACTTTCAGTATTTGACAGTTTTCCATACTCACTGCTGTGGACACAAATCACTGCACAGGTTATAAAATACACTCTACTGGTCAGAAGTTGAAGAACATCCTGATTTTTCCATTTTTTATTGAAATTTCAGTGAATATCCTTGACTAGAAGTAGATGAAGCCTTGAAAGTAAATGCAACCAATTACTTCCAAACTCTGTCTGTATAAAGACAACAAACTGATGCATCATCAGGACAACACTGTACTGTAGGAAGTAGTGTTGTATCTGACTGTCAGAGTGGTGAGTGAAAGGCAGTAACAGAGGAACACTGACTGGTTGGTCAGCGCTTCATCCTACAGCAGCACAGTCTCCAAACTCAAACCTCATGGAGCTGGTTTGGGATGAACAGGTCAGAGGGTGAAAGCAAAGCAGCCGTAACACATCTGTGGCACAAACTCTCTGATTAATGTTTCATTTCCATCAGAGAAAGAAGGTCACAGTGAGTTGGATCAGTCAGACACTGAAATTCAGTTTAGTTCAACAAGAAGATTCTGTCAGTCCTTGTTTTCAACGTTATTATTTATTTGTTCTATACTTAAATTTCAGAAACACTAAGGCATGTAAACTTCAGTAACAACTGAAAAACAGTACTTTAATCTCAGATTGGACTCAGATCAGCAGAGACTCCACATGAAATATTGCAGATCAGGATGAGAGAGAAAGACCTTGGACGGCTCCTGTCATTGGCATCATGCAACAACAGTTTGTCAGAGCTTAACTGCCTGTTTTGTGTTTTCAGTGGTCATTCTCAGCTAACATGGTGGTGTTGGACCCTGGTCATACATACAGGGTCTCTGTATTCAACATCCCCAAGCCGGAGCTGGGCCACAGCAGCTATGATGTCAGCACTGTTGTCACTGTTCCTGGTGAGCTGAAGTCAAAGCCAGTAAATGAAACAGTACCAGAAAGAATCTGGTCTGTTCATGCTCCTGTCCTGTCTTGTCACTGTTTGGGTGAAGATATGAGAGAGTTTAGTTTTATCTTGACATTATGTTGTCAATCTTGCCATCTGTTAATCTGTAACTCTATAGACACATTCTACTGAACACAATAACTCAGGAATTATACTTGGAAGAAACTTCATACTTACATTACAGCTCCTCCATATGGAGTAGATGATCTGATTAGATTTTGGTGTGCCTTGCTGCACACATGTGCACATTAATGATGTAAAACAGACTTCTTTGAAACCTCTGTTAGCATACTTGATGACAGATTACTGTATAATGTATTTGTCAAATCATGGTGGGACATATAGCAATTTAAGTGCTTCTTATTACATGAAGTTTCACATTTGTGAGTTTGGCTTCCTTATTTTTTCTCACGTAATCTGTTTTCTGTGTGTCTGTGTGTGAAGCGTAAATAAAATGGTTAACTGGAAGATATAGGACTATATACACTATATACTGAGAAGTATCTGAAACACCATAGCAGCTTTAGAATTATAGGCAGCTGATACATTCATACAAAAACAGCTCAATTTCCTAAACTCAAGACAACTGTTTGAAACAAATAAACTAGGAAGATTGTGTTCATTCTCTTGGCTTGACTTTGATTAAATTCTCTGATTCTGGTTTAATCAGATTGTCACGACTCCAAAATGCAGATGACCGAGTTTTGCATAGAGAGAGGTGAGTCACTGAGTCGGTGAGTCTTAAGTTCAGTAAGACTGAGGGAATGGTATAAACCATCTCTAACCATTTCTTGTGTCTTGTCTTATTACTGTACTGTAGGAAGTCTGTGGCAGCCTAACATCAGTCTGGCTCAGATCAGCACAGTCAGGGGAAGGTCTGCACTGGCTGTCAGCTTCACTCCTGACACACTGTGTGAAAAGTACATGGTTATTGTTAGCTGCTCCACTTCCCAACATGTACAACGTTCATACAAGGTAAGGTCACATTATGATGGACACTCAGATGCTTGTTTTTGAACAGTACTGCAGTAGGCTGTCCCACACAGTTGATGAGTGCAGTTTCCTTTTCAGTGATTTGACCTAGAACATTACTGTAGGTGCTCATTACAACATCCTGTTTTCTACCTTAGCCTAGTTTTTACCCCAGTTTTTTTTTTTCCTTTTTTCTCCTCTGTAGAGGAGTTCTCTGCAGTATTTTTCTGCTGATTGTGCAAAAGACTGTTCATTATATTTACAGACTCCTTGAATGTATGTAACTTAGATACCTATGGGTGCTGAGGATGTTCTGAGGACTTGATTTGAACTTCAGTGCTTTGCTGTAGTTGATTAGGAGTGAGATGTCCTTTATCGGGTTCATGTATGTTATGATGCTGTCATATGTTCATATGCCATTTAAAATCTTTATTAGTAGCTCTAACTAAGTTACTAGAAACGTCAGAATGAGGGTTATTCAGAACACTGACCAGGTTGTTGTTCTAAAGTGTGACATCAAGGAGTGATGGTCAGGACTGAAATCTGCTGGTTTGTGTTGTGCTTTACTGAAAGGTGTCACTCATATTGTTTATAGCCTGTACTGTCAGTGAAACACAAAGGATGTCCCAGTATCCCAGTCTCCATTTTCTTATTTTCTAAAACTGAAAGGGGAAATGAACCAGAATTATACTCAAAACTGATAAATGTTTGAATTGATAATTGTCTTGATAAGTGTTCTTACAGCATATTGTTTCTGTTCTGTGGGCTACTCTCAAATACTGACCTTAATACTTAAACTATTTGCATGAATTAAACTCTCTCCTCCAGGCCAATCACAGCACTCTGACTGTAACATTCGACCTTGATAAATGGCCAAGCTCCTGTTGCCAGTTTGATGTTGAGGTAAATCTTTTGAAATATTCTCTACTTAATCGATGTTACTGTATAATGTTTTTTTATGTATTTATTTGGCAATGCCTCTACACATTCTCTGTGATCACATTTGAGCTTCATGTTAGAGTTAACGTGACTTAATTCTTCACTGCAGATCAAACCTCTTTTCCCAGAATGTGGCCAGGACTGTGCCCGTCACAAAGGAACTTGGGATATTTGTCCTGGTATGTTGGCAGATACAGAATATCAGTATCATGGCAAAGTAGGAGAGTGATTGCAATACAGCGTTCCTTAGTCTCACAGTGTGGTCAGGTTGGTCAAGAGGTGTCATTCAAGTGTCAAAAATTGCTCCCAATATGTGTGATAATGTAAGTCACTGCGGAATGTTTTATGTACACTGGTCCATGATGATGGGATAGTTGGGACAATGGTGTGCCATATTGATAAAAGACTGGTGTGGGCTAGCTAAGCTAGAATATCTGGTCATGTATTACCTGTTTTGGAACTGTATGCAGTAGTTGGTGTATTAGAAATATATATAAAGCAGATATACAAGACAGACAAAACAAAGCAAATGAGGAAAACATCTTCACCACTTTGACAACAAATGGTTATCATTTTGAAAAAAATGCTGAAAAAAACACAATGTAGAAAACATCTTCACTTAATTGGTTTTGTCTATTTGTGTGTGTTTTCTAAACTTCAGTGTATTTTGTTCTCAGGGCCACCATTAGAATAAAAATTCTGAGGTAATTATTAGGTAACATAGACTAGTCAAATATTAACACTTGGTTTCTTAGTTAAATAGCCAATTAGCTAAGAGTGTTTTAAGTAAAGATTGAAGCTAATGGCCAGTGACACTAAGCAGCTCAATATAAGGTCTAATTGCACGTGAAGGCTGTAAAGTCTGCATTCTGCTGCACAAAGACTGGAACAATGTTTTATCACACATTACTGTATTTTACAATAGACAGCACTATCCTGCCCAGGACCTCTGGGCAGATAAAAAGATGATACACTTAAGTGCATTTTTAATGACAGATTTTTAAACTGATGACCAGAATGAAATGTGCCAATAAGACAGAGGAAGACAGTAGAAACTTCTCTTAAATATAATTTGACTCCCTCATGGCGCTAGATGAAGTGTCAGGGAATCAACAAAGTCATTCAGATTCAATCAAAAATGTCTGTATAAAAATACATTAATCCAGTACCCGCACCAGCTGACTGACTGACTTTGCGAACCCCAGACCCTCAGCATAGCATGACTAAACCACACTGTATGGGATCAGGGGCAGGTGTACAGAGTTGCAGTCCATCAGCGTGTCTCTTTCAAGACTAGTAAACTCTGTAAAAACAGCAACACCTAATGAATGAACTGTGTTCTGTTTCTCACAGTAATTCCAACAGACCCCCCAGATGTTCCTTCATATACATTTGTTGCCCTGGGAGTGGTGCTAATGTGTGTACTGATGGCAGTTATTATATATGTCGTCTGCAGGAAGCCAGGTTAGTCATAAATACAGCACATTTTCAAAATTACTCTTAATTTACTCATGGCACCTTATCTGAATTGTTGTGCATTGGTGTTGCTGCAGCACATAAGGAAGAAAATAATCCACCGCAGCCACAACCACAGCCACAACCACAGATTAACAACCCCCCAAAGTGTTGATCATCTACTCCCAGGACCACTACCTCTACAGGGACATTGTGCTAAAGCTCTGTGCCTTCCTCCAGGCCAAGTGTGGCACCAAGGTGCTGGTAGATCTGCTAGACTCCACCTCGGTTGGCATGGTGGGGTCGCGTCCGCTGGCTTGAGTGGCAACGGCAACAGTTGAAAAATCCATCAGACAAAATATTGGTGCTGTGCTCACAAGGTGTCCAGGCAAAGTGGAGGGCTTTGTGCGGTCAAGGCCGGGTGACACTCAAGGAGGACCTTCTCTCCCCCACAGACGACATGCTCACCCCCTTTCTCCACCTTTTCCTACCAGATATGCACCAGACAGGCATGCTGGGCAAGTATATGGTGGGCTTACTTTGATGACATCAGCAGTGAACAAGATGTACCGTCAGTTTTTGATCACAGTCAAATACAAATTGATGAAGCAATTTGAAGAGCTGTACTTCCGCATTGTGGACATTGAAAAGTATCAGCCAGGTCAGGTCATTCACATCGAGGGCATCGGTGGGGA
Organism: Lates calcarifer; assembly: GCF_001640805.2. NCBI lineage: Eukaryota > Metazoa > Chordata > Actinopteri > Centropomidae > Lates > Lates calcarifer. Next base: position 31,929 of record NW_026116894.1, read on the forward strand.
CGAATATTTCAACTGTCCCTCAGGCAGAGACCTAAAGAATGCCATTGAAACTTTCCAGGCCTACCAGTTGGAAATCCTGATTGGTTTGAGAAGCAGTGTATGGACAGTGAGGAGGAGATCAGACCTGAAGTCAACCTGCTCATTGGCCAGCTGCCGATCCTCCCAGTCCTACAGTGTGTTCCTCTAATCAGAGATGGCCCTCCTGTCTATGTCCATGAGGTCGAAATAACTGAAAATGGTAACAGTGTTCATGTCCTCACGCCTGAAGTGAACCTACAGCACCAGTTGCCTTCAGTAGAATTTACACCAGTAGTGAACCCTGAGTGCAAACATCAGTATCCATCAAACATAAATCCTCACAGCCCCAGTCCAGAATCTGTCTACATAGTTGAGCCTGTTTTTAACAAGTCACCATCATCAAGACAGAACTGGCACCCAACTGAAGAAGAACCACTGGGTCAGATTCCCAGTGAGGATGATGAAGAGGATTCACTGCTGCCTACAAGCCGACTCTCATCTCATTTGGACTTCAGAAACTCTGTCCTACAGGACTCCTTCAACTCAGTCCCTCCAGAATCCTCATATGCAACCATGCGCAGTGAGTATTTCCCTCCAGGTGAAATCAGCCAGTCCCTGCCTGTGGAGATGGAGGATGATGAAGTGGAGCCCAGTGGAAAAGGTCCAAATAGTGGATCTGATCAGGGCTACATCTCCAAAATTTCCTCTCAGCATGAACCCCTTTTCAAAGAGGATCCACTGCTAGCTCTAGCAAGGCTGCAGGAGGAGCTGTTTGAGCAGAATCTCAGATACTCTGATACTCCTTCAGGTCCTGAAGGGAACTGATATTGAAAGTCCAAAGTTCACCCCAGCAATAAACGTTTCAACCAACATTACCTGTGTGATCACCATAAGAGTCAAAAGTAGGAGGGTGCAAAGCATCAAGACAGAGGTATTTCTGTGGCCAAGTAAAGTGGGGGCTCACAGTGCAACATATTAAATGTTTATGTATGACTTTCGGAATATAAAAATCCCTACAATATGATTATGTTAATATAATCAGTGTTATCATACCTTCATGGAACAAAGTGACTGATGAAAGGTACATTTTTAAACTTATTGTGGATGTTGCTCCTGGATATGGTCTGATTTGGTATGAACAATTCTTGACCTATTTGAAAAGAGCTGTTGGACTTCTTGGATGTAATCATTTGCACTTCATTTAATGATGATGCCAGCATCTAGTGGTTATAAATGAAACTGCAGCTGAATGAACGTGGTTGAGGTTCATTGCTCAGACAGGAGGCTGCAAGGCTGGATTTCCAACCAGGCAAAGCTGAAACTGCCCAGTGGCTTATCTTGTAAAAATGTAGCATCTATGGGATGTATCTAATGTAGTTCTTAATTATTTCAGTTTATATTGTGTTTACATGATGCATTATACTATATATTTTGCTCATAACCAGTACATACACACAACACAGAGTTACTACAACTCATTTTTACCCCAGGGCCACTGCTGGGTTAATCTGGCTGTGGGAAGCTTAGTTGGATATTAATTGAGTTGGCTCACCAATCCGTATGATTCTTTTATCCATTACATCATTCATTATTCCATGATGTTGAATCTAGAAAGAAGCCTTAGTCTTCTTAGGTTCTGATGGACTGACAACTAAATCTGAGGTTTATTGTTAAGGTTTAAATTGTTTATTTTTTTCCTGCTGTAAAGAAATATTTTGAGGTGATGTGTTATCTTCTGCAATTGAACTTATTCATATGAACAGGTAACAACAAACAATAAAGGGATTCCAGGAATGAGCATATATCATAAATAACATTTTTATCAGCGATTGTTTAAGGCTTCAGTCTTCTTTAACAGTAAAGGTTAGGGTTTATTACTGAATCTAATAGCACTTATCTTTGTTTCATGAACATCTATTTTCCTAATAAATAAACACTGAACAGTACTTTCCTCAGATTTATTTCAGGTTTCAACCACATAATACTCTTACATCTTACATCTACAGTACAGAGATTGGATTATATCAGTACAGATATACACCACACACTGTAAACAGTTTTGAAATGAAAGGAAACTCCATACATTATGAGAGTGTTCAGATTGTACACATTGTGTTTTTCTCTGCATGTGGTCTATTTAAGAAAAAAAAAAAAAAAACATTTAAATCTGTGTAGTATGATTGGCTTCTTTGAATACTCATGTCCATGAGAGCCTTTGATAGTTTCAGTGTGGTTATGCACTGTGCTTATTCATGCAAGTTATCGGCCCTCTATTCTTCCGTTTAAAGTTTAAAGTAAATTAATGATCCTCCTTATGATTAAACTATGTGGTGAGGTTTCTGTGCAAATCCAAACACAGATCTTTAGAGAACATTTCCAACAGCATACGCTGCATATGCAAAGGTTTAGAAGTTTACTGGCACAAGGAAGTTATACAAAATATAGAATACAACAACTTTAATACTTTGGCAAGATATGATAAGCAACAAACAGAAGCTGTTCTGCCATCAGTGCAACATGAGAAACAAAGCTGAGAGGACCACAGAAGCAGTCAGCATGTTATATTGTTTGTACAGCAGCGGCTCGATGATGTGTAATCCTCTACAGAGAGGTCAGATACCCTCATGTCTGTAGAGTGAATGAACAACAACTCAGTTAATGATTTGATGAGATTCACTGATCCAAGATTCTGGTTAAAGTCCAGGTTTGACTTTGACACAAATGCTCTCAAGATGTGTTGCTAAAATTTCAAACACATCCCATGGTCTGGATCACCAGATCCAGTCTGTTTCATCATGTCCAT
>NW_026116895.1:0-19690 GCF_001640805.2 Lates calcarifer
AATGCTTTACCGTTTTCTAGCTCACCACTAATACTCACAGCTGATTTTCAGAAATTGCAGGCCAGAAGCACCCAGGAAGAGAGACTCGCTTGGAAGAAAGCAGGATGCTCTTTCATCGACAAAGTCAAAGGAAACCTTGTCTGCCCAAATACCTGTTCCATCATTATGTGAAGTTGACACATGGCAAGAACCATGTGTCAAAAGGGGGTATGATGACTGAAAGTCGAAGAATTCTCTAACTTCTCTAAAAATTTCATTTAAAATTAACAGAAACCAATAGAAGAGGAACAGGAACAGCTTTAGTCCTTTTAAGATCCTCTTTGCACAGAGACAAATAATAATAAACTCTGGCAAGCCATTGCTTCATCTGGCTGCACTTGTACATGCTCTTCCCCCTATTAGGACAGAGAGAGCCAGAAACATTTGACCCCAAACTTTACATCGACTAATGGATTTGGGATGATTTTTTTTTAGTATTAGAAGATATATCCAAAGGTAGATGAGAGAAATTTGAGATTAAAAGTTAATTCCATTCAATCCTTATAGGTTAAAAACAAAAAAAATGAACATCTGCAATTTCAAGATAACTGGGCTCTAGTCAAGGAAGATTGTGTGCTAAGCCTCAGAACAGCTTCTTAGGACTAACACAGGAACATAGGACTAACACAGGAACATACTCTATGCACATTATGTACATGAATTAAAGTATTACAAATATAAACAAGAAATACCATAAATTCACCAAAAATACACGGATCAGAATATATATAATGAACAGCATGTGCAAAGATACTCTGAGTGCTGTCTCAGTTTTTTTTTACAGTGTGTTTTACAGCAGTGTTTTTTGCCATGTTAACCAGTATTCACATTTAGTATTTCTTTTCCTGCTTCCTTGCAGTCTACTGTTAGCATACACCAAACTGCTCAGCACATAAGAGATCGTGTAAAAACATAACATATTTCTCACTGAGAGTGAGACCATATTTTACATCAGACATGCTAATGGCTAAGAGCCTAGCACTTCTCTGCAGCAAATATGACCACTTCACAGTAAATTTAGCTAAAAATTTATAACATTGCATAAATGTGAACATAGAAATATAATGGCACTGATTCATATTGAAATAAAAGATACAAATAGTTCTGGATACGTGAATGCCTAACATTTGCTAGTATTGCTGCGCTAACATTAGCTACCTGCCAGTGCACTGCTAAAGAGCTTGAAAATTATGGCCTACTTACATGCATTTGTTTTGTTGCTGAGTACAGTAGTGTAAGAGACAGGGATTGGGCCTGTTAAAAGACCATTCCCCTGGGCCAGGATGAAATGTGTTATTGTGCAAACCTGTCCTTCATATATAGGTAAAGGATGCTCTCCCAAAGGCCACAGAACAGACGCTGCACGACTTGGAGCCAGGTGACTGGATCGTGGTGAAAGACCTGAGGAGGAAGGATTGGATTGGATAGCACGCCAGTGGAAACGGGGCCTACCAGATTCTCCTCACCATGGAAACGGCTGTGAAGATTGCGGAAAGGGCGACCTAGATCCACACCAGCCACTGGAAAGGAGTCCCTGAGCCCAGAGAGAGAGAACACCTCATCAAGCGTGCATTAGCCATCAGTAAGTGAACCAACACCTTCCCCCACCTTGTGTTTGCGAGGGAAAGAGGGGTGTGGATTGTCAATGAGGGCCACACGTTTCTCAAACTCACAAAGAGGCAGCACACTGGATTACGGGGGTAGGTTTAGGTCACACTGCTAATGCAATGACACCAATGAAACATCCAGGGGCCCTGGAGGGGTGGCAGATGCCAGAGGAATAGAGAGCACATTCCTGCTCGCTGTCATCATCGGTCCTGCCACTGCTCTGTCTGAAGTACACCTCAGTCAGCCCAAGAACAAGGTCACAGAAATTCCAGCAGCAGCCACACCGAGAAACCATTACACAGATTAAAGAGGGGACTGTTATCTGAGTTCACTCAGAATGCAACAAAACCTGAAGAAAACTCATGGTATGCAGTAGTCATGGTGCAGCCAGGAAGATACAACGAGAGCTTCTACGTCTGCACACCACTTCCTCACAGGGTTGGTGGCTTTGATACCTGGTGACACCACGCCCACTGAATGTTTCAGAGGTCCTAGGTAATGGTAGCCTTCATCCTGAGTGCTCCCGTATGCAGAGAGAGTTGTGGGAGACCTGACTGAGAACTTGGAAAGAAGTGCAACATCAGCATTGTGAACTACAGAATTTCAACTGCTAGATTCCGGAACATGGACATATGTTATTTGGGAAAGTTGGTACTCCTCTATCACCATACTCACCCATTTCCATGCTAATAATGTTCATTATGTTCTCCACACAGAGAGAAATGAGACGCTGATAGAATTCCATGTTGTTTCACAACTTAATGATTTGCTGCATGAAGAGAGAAGCCAAGACTCCGACTTCAACCACTGGGGCCTGTGGTCATGGTTGACCAAGGGAGGATGGAAAATTACACTGATGAAGCTTTTGACCCCAGTGTTTGTGTTCTTGGTAGTTATCGCCATTTTTACTTGTTGTGCTGTGCCATGCATTAAAGCTTTGATTGCTTCTGCAGTTAGAAACTCCGTGGGACAGTTCCTGGACCTGTCTCAGAGTGACTACTCTCACGGGTCTCTGGACTGGGTCTCACCATTTTAGTTTGATGATACTGAAGTTGTTTGAAAGAAACAATGATGCATTTAATAAGAAAAAGAAAATCAACTCTGATTTACTGTGTTTTTCATAATGATTTGAGCTAATGATTAGAATAAGAGAGAATGTTATGATTTGATATTCTTCAATAATCTTCAATAATTTTCATACTAATTTAGAGTAATTCACATACAAAAATTTCCTCAATGCTATTTTTAATCAACTTGGTAATGTACTCTTGTTTGAATCATCCTAACTAAATCTTAAGGTTAATAAATAATAGTGATTTGAGTAAAGGTAATTAGTGAGCATAGAATGCTCAAAGGGGGAAATTGTATTGGAAATTCTCAAATGATTCATGATAATTGTGATTTATTAATGATCTGTATTAATAATCTGTACTTGTACAATTGTGCCTTATAAAATTTCATATGCTCAGTACTTTTCCTCATCAAATAAGCTTACAGGGCACCTCGCCCCATCAAGGACAGGGGCTGATATGGGGCTGCACAGCTGTGTAATCTCTGACACCTTTCTCTCAGAGCTGTATTGTTGTGTAGTCTTTGGAAGATGTTTTCCTTTTCATCTCCAGACATAACCTTGCTTCTTTTTCATTTAACCTGTAAACTATTATACTCTGTGCTCATTGTGCGTCTCATGCTTGAGGAGTACAGTGGGTCCGTTTGCAAATGTAAGAATTAAACCTACAGAAAGACAAACCGTTGACTCTGTGCTTTATTCAACAGAAGATTCCCATGACACTAGTAACACTAGTGAGAGCAAAATGTCCACTAGTTACACTAGTAGGGCTAATTTGTCTTTATTAGTGTAACTAGTAAGGCTAAAAGTCTCTACTAGTTGAACTAGTAAGCCTCAAAATGCTTACTAGTCACACTAGTTGGACTGAATGCAAATTAGGAGGCGGGGACTTGAACCCTCCTATTGGCTCTCCAACTAGAATCCCACCCCTCCAAAATTTAACCCTTCAAGGCCTGATAAGCTTTCACTCTTGCTAACTGCTGACTCCTAGCTCACTGTCTTTGCAGAGTAAAGCATGCTCATTGTCAGAGGAATTATATTTTCTATGAACAGCAATGAAACAAAAGTTATTTAATAGTTTTCCTGTAATGCTGATTTACTGCTTGCTTTATTTCTCCTTTTTGCCTCTGTAAAATAGAAACACAAAGCAACTGTATGTAGTCATTTACTATTGTGAGCAAGGTAAACAGAAAAGCAGCTCCTCCTGTTCGCTGCTGCTTCTTTTCTTCCTTTCAGCGGGGTCAGAGAAGATAAGAGGATCTCAATCTCTAATTCAAAATAAAATCCTACAACAGTTACAATGGAGCCTTTTTAAATGCTAACTTTGTAAGTAACCACATATAAATAATATACTATAGTATTGCAGATCAGTAGCATAACTCATTTAACATAATAAACAATAATATTAGAAAGAGCGACTGCTCTTTGTTTAAAAACCCCATAATAAACAAAGAGCAAGCCTACATCAGAAATATACATCAAATATGAGAAAATAATAAAATACAGGTCATAAAAAATTTATAATACAACAGGAAATACCAGTCTTTCAAGCACACACAAGGCCAGGAACACCAGCCAATCAAAATCCTCGCCCCCCCCTTCATTTGCATGCAGCCTACTAGTGGCACTAGTGACACTAGTAAGGACAAAAATATCCTCTAGTTACACTTGTAGGCATTTTTTGACCTTACTAGTATTACTAGTGAGGCTAAAAGCATTTACTTGTAGTACTAGTAAGCACAAAAATGCCTACTAGTAGCACTAGTGGTGTGTCCTTTGACTCTACAAGTACCACTAGTAAGGTTAAAAGTGCTTACTAGTACTACTAGTAAGCACAAAAATGCCTACTAGTAGTGTGTCTTTTGACTCTACTAGTACAACTGGTAAGGCTAAAAATGCTTACTAGTACTACTAGTAAGCACAAAAGAGCCTACTAGTAGTACTAGTTGTGCTAAATGCTAATTGGGAGGCGGGTAGAAGAGTGCATTGAGGCTTTCTATTGGCGCTCAAGTTTCAAATAAAAACAGACAAATCAGAGCTGAGGATTTTGTTATTTTCCCACCCACTTCATTTGCATGTGGCGCACTAGTATTACATGTTGGCCTGATGAAATTCAACTAGTGACACTAGTGACCGTACTGTACAGCTTACATGTTAACTAGTAAAGGCCAAAGTGGCCACTAGTGGCACTAATAAGGCGTTGTACTTGTAAGGTACTTGTAAGGCCCAAAATGCTTACTAGTAATACTAGTGCGAACATTTTTGCCTTACTAGCATTACTAGTGAGGTACAAAATGTGTTATTAGTAGTACTAGTAGGGGCAAAATGTCCACTAGTTGCACTAGTAGGAGTGTTTGGACCTTACTAGTGCTACTAGTACTACTAGTACTACTAGTAAGACAGGAACGGGGACATGGAAAGTGCCTTTTTTAAAACGATTGGTTGAAGTTTTGGCCAATCAGACTTATGCCGACATATATGGAATATGCCGGCTTTTGGCCATTATGTCCGGCGAATGAAATATGAAATATGCCAGATAAGTAGCCATATGTTACGTGACATATGAAATATGTTGACAACTGAAAGAATAAGTCTGAGATGGATAAAAAGCTTTCGAATCGGTGCAATATTGATCAAGAACAGTGTGCCCGATGCCTACCAGACTGCATTGACAAAACTGTAATTTTACCGAGCGCAACACAGGAGCTGCGCGAATAACCCGATCGGTTAGTTAGTTTGTCTTATTGTGTGACTTCCGGTGGTGGAAAAAGTGTTCACATACTTTACATAAGTAAAAGTGCCCCACAGTAACTTAACAAACTAACAAACCGAGGCGGCGGTACCTCGACAGCCCCTGTGTTCTGCTCGCTTAAATTAGCGTTTTTGCCAATGGAGTTTGGTGGAGACAAAAATAAAATAGCGACGTTCCTAGTTAATAAAAAGGTCTGTCTGTGTAGGAATTATGTCCATGATGTCTTCAGATAATTACAATAAAAATCTGAGTCTGTCAGAGACAAAACGAACCACTTGGCTTGTTTATATTAATCAGCTGTTCGCGGTGTCTGGGTTCACGGCTCGTGATCAATACTCCACCGATTCAATCAATTATTTACATCCCAAAACCTGATCCGAGTTCAAAAATAACGGTGTAATATACATTATGGTAGCCTATAATACAATGCTTGGTCATTTAACTCGGCTCCACTCTCATATTAATATTTAGCGGGAGTCCGACGTGTCTAAGCAGACATCCCATAAAAAATTCAGTCGTACTGAGTACTTTCAATAAATTGAAATCTGTTGGATCATAACGTTTGTGCGTTTGTGATTTAGGGGATTACAATGATACAGTCAGGTGTGTGACAGCGTGGACCCAGTCTGACTTTTATGCAGGACATTACGGTCGTAGAGGAATTTAAATGTGTAGGAGCTGATGATGCTGCAGAGCATCTTGCTCGTACAGCTGGTGACATACTGTACTTCCCTCTGTAAATCTGAGGGTCAAATTTGTAACCGCTCACCTCATATCAAACTCTGGTCTGATGAGATTATTATTGAACCCCCCCCCCCGTCTCTCTCACTGTCTCTTCCCCACTTCCTCACTCTTTCTCTTCCTTTCTCTCTTCCTCTCTCTCTGTATTTAATAAATATAATATATAGTGCTGAGACACTAATTTAATTTATTAGTATGTCTGGATTAAAAAAAAACTCTGTATTTCCCACTAATATAATTAATAATGATTTGTAATTTATATAAATTTTTGAATGTGTGTTGTGTATTATGAATTGCCATTTCATAAAAATACCAGATAAAATAAACAAACACAGGTCCTGAATCAAGTGCTGCTAAAACTCAACGGTTAGTGCGGGCCCCAATAGCTCTACATCACCCAGTTTGAAAGCCGACCAATCAAAATCTTTGTCCCACCTTCCTCATTTGCATACAGCCTACTAGTGCAACTAGTGGACTTTTTGCCCTTACTAGTATTACGTCACTAGTAATACTAGTAAGGGCAAAAATTTCAATTAGTGGCACTGGTAGGGACATTTTTCACCTTACTAGTATTATTAGTGAGGTACAAAAAGTGTCACTAGTAATACTAGTAGGGGCAAAAAGTCCACTAGTTGCATTAGTAGGAGTGTTTTTGGCCTTACTAGTGCTAGTAGTTAGGTTCAAAAATGCCTAGTAGTGTAACAAGTAATACTAGTGTAGGCGTTTTTGCCCTTACTAGTTGACTAGTAACATACAATTTTTTTTACTAGTTAACTAGTGACACTGAATTTGTCTTACTAGTTAACTAGTAGAGTACATTTAGTCTCACTAGTAAGGCTTTATGCCGAACATGTACGCGACTTGAACAAACATGTAGGATATGTGTCGAACATGTTGGGCATTTTCTCTAACGAGTTGACACTTTGTCCGCACTAGTACACGACTAGGCTTAACTAGTGCGCACACTCAAAAAAGTGAATGAGGCGGGTTGTGCACTGTATATTATTTTTATGTTTTCAGTTTACTTAAAATACATGTTTTTGTTGATTTGAAATATTTTTTCTAATAAAGTCCATGTAATTGTGCCTTTCGTTGTGTGTACAAAATAATTATGTGTTGGTTAATCACAAACCATTTAATCTAAGTGAATTATGATTGAAATACTTATTTCACCCGGAGGGTGGCAGTAAGAAGAAGATTCAAATGCTTCAGACTACGCATGCGCAAACTGGCAAAAATCTGGCGGTGGTTGCCAACGGTTTGTCTTGAGACTTGACTTGAGAGAGGTAGGAGGACATTTTCATCCATACTTATTGTAGTATTTTCATATTGAGCATGATTTAATTATGTGTATATGATACAATACTTATTCTAAATTTCCGAAGTCCGAAGTGTTCGTGATTCAGAAAGCAGTAGACACCATAACGCTACTTAACGTTAGGTCGGTCTGCTTTTATCCCGCCGACCCCCCCCCCCCCCCCACACACACACACACACAGAGAGAGAAAGCGGTGACCACGCTTTTCTATATTAGCTTAACCAGGGAAATGTGGTTTGGTGAGTAATTTTACTGTCGTGTTCTATCCTTTATCACGCTTTACGGTATGCTTTTTGTCAAGAGTTTTTACCACAAATGGTGCCACCATACTATTTATACGGTCATGCATTTTGATAACTGTGATAGGCTATTGAAATCGGACTCTGCGACTCTGGCGGATCAATTATTATTATTAAGTAGGAAAAGTAGGTTTAAAGGAAATGTATCTCTTGTAGGACCCTGTACAAAGCACACCAATAATTAATCTGTTAACATATTTATATATTTTTTTTCTCTTTCTCTCTTTTTGTAATAATCATGTTGCAATATTTCAGGTCCTGATGAGAGAGTGAGTCCTGATTTATGCTTCCTCCTGTCTGCCCATTGCACTGTACTCGTAACAGGTATGATCACAACTAGCTACTTTAATTACTGTGAATTGAGTTGCCAGTATTTTTATGTTAAACATTTATTAGGTGACAGATTAATTCTCTTGCTCTCGTTCTGAATATGTGTTTTTGTTTTTTAGATTTCTATTTCTCTTTAAAACATGTAACGACCTACATTAATTTATGGATCCTGTTAACATGATGAATTTCAGATCCTGGGTGTGATAGCTGTTTCCTAACTCCACTCCACTGATTTGGTGTAGACGGCACTGCTGAGCTTGCCTGTGGTATGTTAACAGTTAGACTTTTCTTTCTTAAAAATGTTTTACAAATTAAGTTTACTTTACCAATATATCCTGTGTGTTTTTTGTCTGTTTTTTGCCCCCCTCCCAGATTTGAATGTGGCAGTGTAAAGGTTGCAGTTCAAAGACCTCAACTAGAGGCCAGTTGCTTAAACATTACAGATTAAAACATCCCCATTATGGGCGCAGGCACCCATATCCTTGTCCATATAGTAGTTGTCCATGTACATCTAAGTCATGGAATGCGCTCAGGTCACATTTGTGTAGAGTCCATACTAGAGAAACATCACGGCAAACATTGACATGGGCGACATTCAGCTGTTGTGTTTGTGGGTTCTCTGAAGTTGCCTCTGAAAAGGAGTATTTCACTCATATAAATTTGCATCTCAAAGCCAATGAAACAGTCCCCTGTATGTTCAAGGGTTGTACATTTAGGACAAATATTTATGGGACATTTAAATCACATAGAAATAGAAAGCACCTTGGTTATTCTTACAGTGACTTTAAACCTGGAATAGTTACAGAAAGAGACAGTTTTGAAAGCTCAAGTGTTTCAGGTGAACATGGAGACAATGAAGAATCAGAAGAAGCCCAGCTTGAAGTGCAGTCTAGTTTTCAGAGAGACTGCTCAGAAAATCTTGAGAAGATGATAGAAGAGAAACTTGCAGCAGTGTTGCTTAAGCTGGAAAACATACTCCATGTTCCCAGTAATGCAGTTGATGAGCTTTTACATTAATACTCTCCTCTGATTCAGAATCTCCTCGATCACATTGGCCCACAGAATTCCAAATTCCAAAGTTTTCATATGACGTGGAGATGCAACTTCGAAGTGCAAACCAGGACTTTGTATCATATGGAGTTCTTCTGACCCCCGGTCATAAACTTAAATCAGACATCTTGGAAAGCCTGGCTCAGGAAATCATCAAGTTTAAGGCATACCCCTCAAACTTGGAAATTGAATCTGTTGCTGAAGCTTTAATCAAAGCACATCCATGTTTGAGAGAACAGGGATCCTTCAGTGGTTTCTACGGCTGGAAAATAAGCCTTAAGTATAAGATGGCAAACTATAGGACAAAACTTAGAAACTTAGGGTGCCCAGAACTGAGTATCAATTCCCTCAAGCACAAACCTGCAGATAGATGTCAGCCTGCCTACGATGTCAAAAAACCGAGGAAAGCCAAAGTAAATTTCTGTCCTCCCTATCCTGCTGGAGAGACCCAGGACAGCCTTGAAGGGGAAAGATTGGCATTGTTATCTGAGGTCAAGAAGAGACACAATGATAAAGTTGTCAAAGAAAAGATGTCCAAGACCTTCGCATACAGAAGGCAGGAGGTCGTCAGAGACAAGCCCATGATTGCAGAGTTCAAGATCAGATGGCCAGGACTGTTCACTGTGGCAGAGGTATGAAATGCTTTTTAAATCAGCTACAATCAGTCAGCATTTTTTTTGCAATTCTACTATATTGGATAGTGACAGTGTAAAGACAGGGAGGGCAGGGGAGAGGGAGTTGTAATGGCTTCCAGTCACATGGGAATGTTAATCATTTTGTGTAAAATGGAACAGTGTAAATGCTGTTATATTACAGCACAGGCTGCTTTTTGTACATTCTTGTGAGAGTATGTCTGTTTTAAATGTGAAATGTTTTAATAGGTATGTTTTGAATTGCGTTTTCAGGTGGAAGCAGAATTTGTGAGGATCACTACTGGTCCCCTTGTGTCAAAGTTCCATGCACAGCTTGACCAACACACTGCCCAGCTCATCAAAGTGTTCAAGAAGAAAGGAGGCTCTGTAGGGACTAACATCAGCAGGATTTTGGTCCCAATCACACAGGTATGTTTTGCTATCAGTAGTGAACAATATGGAATTATAAATTGATGTTGACTAGTCAGTTTTGATAAGTATACTGACAAGTTAACAGTCAGAATAATATTTCAGTATTTTTTTCTCTCTTTAGAATGAAACTGTTGAAAAGAGGAGGGAGTGCATCCTCAGGGCACTTTGTATCTACCTGAACGAAGACCCAAACATCCTCTTCAAAGAATACCTGGTGGGTAATTTTAATAGTTTAGTTTTTACCTGTAATAAATCAAATCTTGAATAACTAATCTTGTTACTTAACATTTGCATGGAATCAGTTTCTTTAAATATAAATATGAATAAATAATAATAATATAAATTATTATTATTAAATATTTTTACACAAATAGCACTTTTTTAAGTATCATGCTATTTTCATTAAAAGGAAACCTGAAAGACAAAAGTTAATCTTTGGAATTTTACAAAATCTGTGAATTTAATAGATTGGTTGTGTCCTTTCTTTCTCCCCTATGTAAAGGATACTGATGGCACTGCTGTACAGAGGGAGCTTGAGCAACTTACCCTTGGCATCTACATCATCAAAGTTGAGGGAGGTGATGCCACCACTCCTCCAACTGATGTTGGAATAGTGATCGAGGGTGTTGAAGTTCTACATGACTTGGGAGACGTCACCTCTGCATGTGCTCTCTTAATGGGTGTAATATACGCACTGAACCTCAGTTATCCTAAGGAACTGAAGACCTTCTTTGAAGTACTTCAAAAGCTCTTCCTTCAGCTGGATGCTGGCAGACTCTCAACCAAGGTACAGATGCTCAAGAACAAACTGTATCAATGAACTAAACATTGATTTGGATGCTGAATTGGAAAAGTTTTGGAAAACCAGTTGCACCCAACACGAGTTCTTGTTTGTTTATGTAGATATTTAAACTCATTTATAACCAGCTAAGAACTCCTTGTAGTGGCTGCAACACGAGCTGACATGCTTGTAAAAATGTTAATAGCAGTTTTTTCCAAACACTACTAAATTAAAGGTTGACAGCAGCACTTGTGTTGTTATAGTTTGACTATTATGCTGTTTCAAAAAAATTGAGGACTACAAGCTTGTTATATTGTTAGACAATAATACTGGCAAATCAGGGATGCTTTGTTGGATGTTTCATTTTTTTATGCTGCATCAAGGTGGTTTATAACTGCTAATGTTGGGTAACGATGTGACAAAACACAAGTTGACATGTTTGTTAATTACATTTCGGGGTATTCCCTCCACAATATTAAAATGAAAGTAGATAGCAGCACGTGTGTTGTTATGGTTAGATTATTATGCTGTTACAAAAAAAAAAGAGAACTGCAAGCCTGTTGGACTGCATAAAAGCAGTTTACAACTGTTGGTGTTGAAGCATGCTGCACCCTAATGTTTGTTAAGGGTTTTATTTTGGACCAAGTGGCAACAAAATGTTAAATGAATATTGGTGAATAAAGGAAATAACAAAAATATGTTGGGTATACAAAATTCATTTGTGTGGAACCTGTTGACAAACTAGAATTAGGTCACACTAATTAGTATAAAATAAATTGGATGAAAACCTATTTTAATAAATTGAACTTAAATGTATTATTTTACACCTACGAATAAAATATATGTTTAAAGGACAAATGTAAATTATATAGCCTGTAAATATATTATTTATGTCCACATAACATAACTGAATTTGATTGGATAAACTTAAATATCTCTTGTTGAACAGAACTAATTTTATCTAGTTGGGTCCATTTACATTGTGTTAATGTAATACAAGTTTCTTAAGTTAGATGACCTTAACATTTTTGCTTTTAACTAACATTATACACTTTCGTGGAACCTGTTGACAAAATAAATTTAATTAAAGTCAATGTTTCATTTTTTTGAGTGCATTTTGTTTAACATGTCGACGACTAAAGCGCACTAGTTGACGACTGAGGTGCACTAGTCGACATCTGCACGCAACTAGTTAACTAGTAACAAAACAAAATTACTGATCACAACACGACTCTTGATTGGTAATCTGGACGCCATAAATGAGATTGATCCATCAACAGTGCTGTGTAAATACTGCAGCTGAAGGTCCAGGTTAAAACTACAAGGTGGCAGCAAACATCAGGAAGCGCTGACTACGGTGCTACTCTGCTCCTGGCGCCATGAGCAGTACTTCGCCAGACTCAGCTATAGAAAGTGGTTTTAATAATGTTATTCATCGTGTATGGACCATCATCTACGTAAATTTGTTTACGTCACCTGACTCCGGACTCCGGAGACCGTTGAACGGACAGTGTTGGCAAAAGGTAATGCGAAAGATCATGTTATGATGATATTTTTTCTTTTGCTTTCTTAAGGGATTTCTCAAGCATGCGCAATTTAACTGTATTTTATTTACTGATTTTGTTTTTTCTTTGTTCTAGTTACGTTTTTGTATTTAAGATTATATGTAATAAAATAATATAAATAATATAATGTTGTGTTAGTGGCGGGGTTTGGGGGTAAGTCGTTTTTTGGTGGGGCGCGGGGGGGCGGGGGTGCTCGCTCACTAAGCTCAGAATTATCAAATGCTGTCTCTAGTGAACGGAGATGAGATTTCAGCCAAAAACTGCTGTCTAGTGAAAGGAGAGGAGGAAGTCAAATCTCATTCACGTTTACATGAATATTGGTCAAATTCTATTGTTCATGTACAGTCGGGATGTATGGAAACTCTGAGCCGCCGAGGGGGATCTTTTTCCCTTCTGTGGACTCACAGTGAGTCCCGCGTCTGCAAGTCCTCCTGTCCCGGCTTCTGCTCACAGTGAGTCCCGCGTCTGAAAGTCCGCCTGTCTCGGCTTCTGCTCGCTCACTAAGCTCAGAATGAAAAAAATTCTGTCTAGTGAAAGGAGAGGAGAAAGTCAAATCTCAGCCAATTTAATAAAAGTGTTTGTCAAATTCTAATGTTCATCAACAATCTGGGTGTATGAAAGTGGCCGAGGGAGATCTTTTTCCCTTCTGTGGACTCACACTGAGTATGGTATCTGAAAGTCCTCCTGTCTCGGCTTCTGCTCGCTCATTAAGCTCAGAATTATCAAATGCTGTCTCCAGTGAACGGAGAAGAGAAGATGAGATTTCAGCCACTTTACTATGAATATTGGTCCAATTCTAATTTTCATGAACTGTAGGGATGGATGGAAACAGTCCGTGACCGAGGGGAAACATTTTCCCGTCTGTGAACTCACAGTGAGTCCCGCGTCTGAAAGTCTTGCTGTCTCGGATTCTGCTCACGGTGATTCCCGCGTCTGAAAGTCCTCCTGCCTCGGCTTCTGCTCGCTCACTAAGCTCAGAATGAAAAACTGCTGTCTAGTGAATGGAGAGGAGAAAGTAAAATCTCAGCCAATTTAATAAAAGTGTTTGTCAAATTCTAATGTTCATCAACAATCTGGGTGTATGAAAGTGGCCGAGGGAGATCTTTTTCCCTTCTGTGGACTCACACTGAGTATGGTATCTGAAAGTCTTCGTGTATCCGCTTCTGCTCTCTCATTAAGCTCACAATTAACGACTGCTGTCTCATGTGAAAGGAGAGACCTTCTTTAGATGCTGCATTTCAGACCAGTGTGTGAAAAAGCCCGAAAATCCACGTATCGCTGCTCAATATCTAATGTTTATCAACTTTCATTTCATCAATAAACAAAATAGACAGCAGTCTGAGGCCAGTGAGTCAACATCTGCGTTTTACTCCTTTCTGTCGCTGATAAAGCTCACAATTAACAAATGCTGTCTCCAGCGAAAGGAGAGGAGAAAATGACAATTCAGCCACTTTAATATGAATGTTTGTTGAATTCGAATGGTTGTGAATGATCTGGGTGTATGGAAACGGTCAGCGGCCGACCGGGATATTTTCCCTTCTGAGGACTCACAGTGAGTCCCGCGTCTGAAATTCCTCCTGTCTCGACTTCTGCTCACAGTGATTCCCGCGTCTGACAGTGCGCCTGTCTCGGCTTCTGCTCACAGCGAGTCCCGCGTCTGAAGGTCCTGCTGTCTCGGCTTCTGCTCACAGCGAGTACCGGTTCTGAAGGTCCTTCCTGTCTCGGCTTCTGCTCGCTCATTAAACTCAGAATGAAAAACTGCTGTCTAGTGAAAGGAGAGGGGAAAGTAAAATCTCATTCACTTTTATATGAATATTGGTCAAATTCTATTGATCATGTACAGTCGGGATGTATGGAAAGTGTGAGCCGCCGAGGGGGATCATTTTCCCGTCTGTCGACTCACATTGAGTCTCGCGTCTGAAAGTCCTCCTGTCTCGGCTTCTGCTCGCTCACTAAGCTCAGAATGAAAAACTGCTCTCTAGTGAATGGAGAGGAGAAAGTAAAATCTCAGCCAATTTAATAAAAGTGTTTGTCAAATTCTAATGTTCATCAACAATCTGGGTGTATGAAAGTGGCCGAGGGAGATCTTTTTCCCTTCTGTGGACTCACACTGAGTATGGTATCTGAAAGTCTTCGTGTATCCGCTTCTGCTCTCTCATTAAGCTCACAATTAACGACTGCTGTCTCATGTGAAAGGAGAGACCTTCTTTAGATGCTGCATTTCAGACCAGTGTGTGAAAAAGCCCGAAAATCCACGTATCGCTGCTCAATATCTAATGTTTATCAACTTTCATTTCATCAATAAACAAAATAGACAGCAGTCTGAGGCCAGTGAGTCAACATCTGCGTTTTACTCCTTTCTGTCGCTGATAAAGCTCACAATTAACAAATGCTGTCTCCAGCGAAAGGAGAGGAGAAAATGACAATTCAGCCACTTTAATATGAATGTTTGTTGAATTCGAATGGTTGTGAATGATCTGGGTGTATGGAAACGGTCAGCGGCCGACCGGGATATTTTCCCTTCTGAGGACTCACAGTGAGTCCCGCGTCTGAAATTCCTCCTGTCTCGACTTCTGCTCACAGTGATTCCCGCGTCTGACAGTGCGCCTGTCTCGGCTTCTGCTCACAGCGAGTCCCGCGTCTGAAGGTCCTGCTGTCTCGGCTTCTGCTCACAGCGAGTACCGGTTCTGAAGGTCCTTCCTGTCTCGGCTTCTGCTCGCTCATTAAACTCAGAATGAAAAACTGCTGTCTAGTGAAAGGAGAGGGGAAAGTAAAATCTCATTCACTTTTATATGAATATTGGTCAAATTCTATTGATCATGTACAGTCGGGATGTATGGAAAGTGTGAGCCGCCGAGGGGGATCTTTTTCCCGTCTGTCGACTCACATTGAGTCTCGCGTCTGAAAGTCCTCCTGTCTCGGCTTCTGCTCGCTCACTAAGCTCAGAATGAAAAACTGCTGTCTAGTGAATGGAGAGGAGAAAGTAAAATCTCAGCCAATTTAATAAAAGTGTTTGTCAAATTCTAATGTTCATCAACAATCTGGGTGTATGAAAGTGGCCGAGGGAGATCTTTTTCCCTTCTGTGGACTCACACTGAGTATGGTATCTGAAAGTCTTCGTGTATCCGCTTCTGCTCTCTCATTAAGCTCACAATTAACGACTGCTGTCTCATGTGAAAGGAGAGACCTTCTTTAGAGGCTGCATTTCAGACCAGTGTGTGAAAAAGCCCGAAAATCCACGTATCGCTGCTCAATATCTAATGTTTATCAACTTTCATTTCATCAATAAACAAAATAGACAGCAGTCTGAGGCCAGTGAGTCAACATCTGCGTTTTACTCCTTTCTGTCGCTGATAAAGCTCACAATTAACAAATGCTGTCTCCAGCGAAAGGAGAGGAGAAAATGACAATTCAGCCACTTTAATATGAATGTTTGTTGAATTCGAATGGTTGTGAATGATCTGGGTGTATGGAAACGGTCAGCGGCCGACCGGGATATTTTCCCTTCTGAGGACTCACAGTGAGTCCCGCGTCTGAAATTCCTCCTGTCTCGACTTCTGCTCACAGTGATTCCCGCGTCTGACAGTGCGCCTGTCTCGGCTTCTGCTCACAGCGAGTCCCGCGTCTGAAGGTCCTGCTGTCTCGGCTTCTGCTCACAGCGAGTACCGGTTCTGAAGGTCCTTCCTGTCTCGGCTTCTGCTCGCTCATTAAACTCAGAATGAAAAACTGCTGTCTAGTGAAAGGAGAGGGGAAAGTAAAATCTCATTCACTTTTATATGAATATTGGTCAAATTCTATTGATCATGTACAGTCGGGATGTATGGAAAGTGTGAGCCGCCGAGGGGGATCTTTTTCCCGTCTGTCGACTCACATTGAGTCTCGCGTCTGAAAGTCCTCCTGTCTCGGCTTCTGCTCGCTCACTAAGCTCAGAATGAAAAACTGCTGTCTAGTGAATGGAGAGGAGAAAGTAAAATCTCAGCCAATTTAATAAAAGTGTTTGTCAAATTCTAATGTTCATCAACAATCTGGGTGTATGAAAGTGGCCGAGGGAGATCTTTTTCCCTTCTGTGGACTCACACTGAGTATGGTATCTGAAAGTCTTCGTGTATCCGCTTCTGCTCTCTCATTAAGCTCACAATTAACGACTGCTGTCTCATGTGAAAGGAGAGACCTTCTTTAGAGGCTGCATTTCAGACCAGTGTGTGAAAAAGCCCGAAAATCCACGTATCGCTGCTCAATATCTAATGTTTATCAACTTTCATTTCATCAATAAACAAAATAGACAGCAGTCTGAGGCCAGTGAGTCAACATCTGCGTTTTACTCCTTTCTGTCGCTGATAAAGCTCACAATTAACAAATGCTGTCTCCAGCGAAAGGAGAGGAGAAAATGACAATTCAGCCACTTTAATATGAATGTTTGTTGAATTCGAATGGTTGTGAATGATCTGGGTGTATGGAAACGGTCAGCGGCCGACCGGGATATTTTCCCTTCTGAGGACTCACAGTGAGTCCCGCGTCTGAAATTCCTCCTGTCTCGACTTCTGCTCACAGTGATTCCCGCGTCTGACAGTGCGCCTGTCTCGGCTTCTGCTCACAGCGAGTCCCGCGTCTGAAGGTCCTGCTGTCTCGGCTTCTGCTCACAGCGAGTACCGGTTCTGAAGGTCCTTCCTGTCTCGGCTTCTGCTCGCTCATTAAACTCAGAATGAAAAACTGCTGTCTAGTGAAAGGAGAGGGGAAAGTAAAATCTCATTCACTTTTATATGAATATTGGTCAAATTCTATTGATCATGTACAGTCGGGATGTATGGAAAGTGTGAGCCGCCGAGGGGGATCTTTTTCCCGTCTGTCGACTCACATTGAGTCTCGCGTCTGAAAGTCCTCCTGTCTCGGCTTCTGCTCGCTCACTAAGCTCAGAATGAAAAACTGCTGTCTAGTGAATGGAGAGGAGAAAGTAAAATCTCAGCCAATTTAATAAAAGTGTTTGTCAAATTCTAATGTTCATCAACAATCTGGGTGTATGAAAGTGGCCGAGGGAGATCTTTTTCCCTTCTGTGGACTCACACTGAGTATGGTATCTGAAAGTCTTCGTGTATCCGCTTCTGCTCTCTCATTAAGCTCACAATTAACGACTGCTGTCTCATGTGAAAGGAGAGACCTTCTTTAGAGGCTGCATTTCAGACCAGTGTGTGAAAAAGCCCGAAAATCCACGTATCGCTGCTCAATATCTAATGTTTATCAACTTTCATTTCATCAATAAACAAAATAGACAGCAGTCTGAGGCCAGTGAGTCAACATCTGCGTTTTACTCCTTTCTGTCGCTGATAAAGCTCACAATTAACAAATGCTGTCTCCAGCGAAAGGAGAGGAGAAAATGACAATTCAGCCACTTTAATATGAATGTTTGTTGAATTCGAATGGTTGTGAATGATCTGGGTGTATGGAAACGGTCAGCGGCCGACCGGGATATTTTCCCTTCTGAGGACTCACAGTGAGTCCCGCGTCTGAAATTCCTCCTGTCTCGACTTCTGCTCACAGTGATTCCCGCGTCTGACAGTGCGCCTGTCTCGGCTTCTGCTCACAGCGAGTCCCGCGTCTGAAGTCCTGCTGTCTCGGCTTCTGCTCACAGCGAGTACCGGTTCTGAAGGTCCTTCCTGTCTCGGCTTCTGCTCGCTCATTAAACTCAGAATGAAAAAACTGCTGTCTAGTGAAAGGAGAGGGGAAAGTAAAATCTCATTCACTTTTATATGAATATTGGTCCAATTCTATTGATCATGTACAGTCGGGATGTATGGAAAGTGTGAGCCGCCGAGGGGATCTTTTTCCCGTCTGTCGACTCACATTGAGTCTCGCGTCTGAAAGTCCTCCTGTCTCGGCTTCTGCTCACAGCGAGTACCGGTTCTGAGGTCCTTCCTGTCTCGGCTTCTGCTCGCTCATTAAACTCAGAATGAAAAACTGCTGTCTAGTGAAAGGAGAGGGGAAAGTAACATCTCATTCACTTTTATATGAATATTGGTCAAATTCTATTGATCATGTACAGTCGGGATGTATGGAAAGTGTGAGCCGCCGAGGGGGATCTTTTTCCCGTCTGTCGACTCACATTGAGTCCCGCGTCTGAAAGTCCTCCTGTCTCGGCTTCTGCTCGCTCATTAAGCTCAGAATTATCAAATGCTGTCTCCAGTGAACGGAGAAGAGAAGATGAGATTTCAGCCACTTTACTATGAATATTGGTCCAATTCTAATTTTCATGAACTGTAGGGATGGATGGAAACAGTCCGTGACCGAGGGGAAACATTTTCCCGTCTGTGAACTCACAGCGAGTCCCGCGTCTGAAGGTCCTGCTGTCTCGGCTTCTGCTCACAGCGAGTCCCGCGTCTGAAGGTCCTGCTGTCTCGGCTTCTGCTCGCTCATTAAACTCAGAATGAAAAACTGCTGTCTAGTGAAAGGAGAGGAGAAAGTAAAATCTCATTCACGTTTATATGAATATTGGTCCAATTCTAATTTTCATGAACTGTAGGGATGGATGGACACAGTCCGCGACCGAGGGGAAACATTTTCCCGTCTGTCGACTCACAGTGAGTACCGCGTCTGAAAGTCCTCCTGTCTCGGCTTCTGCTCACAGCGAGTACCGGTTCTGAAGGTCCTTCCTGTCTCGGCTTCTGCTAGCTCATTAAACTCAGAATGAAAAACTGCTGTCTAGTGAAAGGAGAGGGGAAAGTAAAATCTCATTCACTTTTATATGAATATTGGTCAAATTCTATTGATCATGTACAGTCGGGATGTATGGAAAGTGTGAGCCGCCGAGGGGGATCTTTTTCCCGTCTGTCGACTCACATTGAGTCCCGCGTCTGAAAGTCCTCCTGTCTCGGCTTCTGCTCGCTCATTAAGCTCAGAATTATCAAATGCTGTCTCCAGTGAACGGAGAAGAGAAGATGAGATTTCAGCCACTTTACTATGAATATTGGTCCAATTCTAATTTTCATGAACTGTAGGGATGGATGGAAACAGTCCGTGACCGAGGGGAAACATTTTCCCGTCTGTGAACTCACAGTGAGTCCCGCGTCTGAAAGTCCTCTG
>NW_026116896.1:0-26050 GCF_001640805.2 Lates calcarifer
GCTCATTAAACTCAGAATGAAAAACTGCTGTCTAGTGAAAGGAGGGGGAAAGTAAAATCTCATTCACTTTTATATGAATATTGGTCAAATTCTATTGATCATGTACAGTCGGGATGTATGGAAAGTGTGAGCCGCCGGGGATCTTTTCCCGTCTGTCGACTCACATTGAGTCTCGCGTCTGAAAGTCCTCCTGTCTCGGCTTCTGCTCGCTCACTAAGCTCAGAATGAAAAACTGCTGTCTAGTGAATGGAGAGGAGAAAGTAAAATCTCAGCCAATTTAATAAAAGTGTTTGTCAAATTCTAATGTTCATCAACAATCTGGGTGTATGAAAGTGGCCGAGGGAGATCTTTTTCCCTTCTGTGGACTCACACTGAGTATGGTATCTGAAAGTCTTCGTGTATCCGCTTCTGCTCTCTCATTAAGCTCACAATTAACGACTGCTGTCTCATGTGAAAGGAGAGACCTTCTTTAGAGGCTGCATTTCAGACCAGTGTGTGAAAAAGCCCGAAAATCCACGTATCGCTGCTCAATATCTAATGTTTATCAACTTTCATTTCATCAATAAACAAAATAGACAGCAGTCTGAGGCCAGTGAGTCAACATCTGCGTTTTACTCCTTTCTGTCGCTGATAAAGCTCACAATTAACAAATGCTGTCTCCAGCGAAAGGAGAGGAGAAAATGACAATTCAGCCACTTTAATATGAATGTTTGTTGAATTCGAATGGTTGTGAATGATCTGGGTGTATGGAAACGGTCAGCGGCCGACCGGGATATTTTCCCTTCTGAGGACTCACAGTGAGTCCCGCGTCTGAAATTCCTCTGTCTCGACTTCACAGTGATTCCCGCGTCTGACAGTGCCTGTCTCGCTTCTGCTCACAGCGAGTCCCGCGTCTGAAGGTCCTGCTGTCTCGGCTTCTGCTCACAGCGAGTACCGGTTCTGAAGGTCCTTCCTGTCTCGGCTTCTGCTCGCTCATTAAACTCAGAATGAAAAACTGCTGTCTAGTGAAAGGAGAGGGGAAAGTAAAATCTCATTCACTTTTATATGAATATTGGTCAATTCTATTGATCATGTACAGTCGGGATGTATGGAAAGTGTGAGAGGGGGATCTTTTTCCCGTCTGTCGACTCACATTGAGTCCGCGTCTGAAAGTCCTCCTGTCTCTGCTCGCTCACTAAGCTCAGAATGAAAAACTGCTGTCTAGTGAATGGAGAGGAGAAAGTAAAATCTCAGCCAATTTAATAAAAGTGTTTGTCAAATTCTAATGTTCATCAACAATCTGGGTGTATGAAAGTGGCCGAGGGAGATCTTTTTCCCTTCTGTGGACTCACACTGAGTATGGTATCTGAAAGTCTTCGTGTATCCGCTTCTGCTCTCTCATTAAGCTCACAATTAACGACTGCTGTCTCATGTGAAAGGAGAGACCTTCTTTAGAGGCTGCATTTCAGACCAGTGTGTGAAAAAGCCGAAAATCCACGTATCGCTGCTCAATATCTAATGTTTATCAACTTTCATTTCATCAATAAACAAATAGACAGCAGTCTGAGGCCAGTGAGTCAACATCTGCGTTTTACTCTTTCTGTCGCTGATAAAGCTCACAATTAACAAATGCTGTCTCCAGCGAAAGGAGAGGAGAAAATGACAATTCAGCCACTTTAATATGAATGTTTGTTGAATTCGAATGGTTGTGAATGATCTGGGTGTATGGAAACGGTCAGCGGCCGACCGGGATATTTTCCCTTCTGAGGACTCACAGTGAGTCCCGCGTCTGAAATTCCTCCTGTCTCGACTTCTGCTCACAGTGAGGGCGTCTGACAGTGCGCCTGTCTCGGCTTCTGCTCACAGCGAGTCCCGCGTCTGAAGGTCCTGCTGTCTCGGCTTCTGCTCACAGCGAGTACCGGTTCTGAAGGTCCTTCCTGTCTCGGCTTCTGCTCGCTCATTAAACTCAGAATGAAAACTGCTGTCTAGTGAAAGGAGAGGGGAAAGTAAAATCTCATTCACTTTTATATGAATATTGGTCAAATTCTATTGATCATGTACAGTCGGGATGTATGGAAAGTGTGAGCCGCGAGGGGATCTTTTTCCCGTCTGTCGATCACATTGAGTCTCGCGTCTGAAAGTCCTCCTGTCTCGGCTTCTGCTCGCTCACTAAGCTCAGAATGAAAAACTGCTGTCTAGTGAATGGAGAGGAGAAAGTAAAATCTCAGCCAATTTAATAAAAGTGTTTGTCAAATTCTAATGTTCATCAACAATCTGGGTGTATGAAAGTGGCCGAGGGAGATCTTTTTCCCTTCTGTGGACTCACACTGAGTATGGTATCTGAAAGTCTTCGTGTATCCGCTTCTGCTCTCTCATTAAGCTCACAATTAACGACTGCTGTCTCATGTGAAAGAGACCTTCTTTAGAGGCTGCATTTCAGACCAGTGTGTGAAAAAGCCCGAAAATCCACGTATCGCTGCTCAATATCTAATGTTTATCAACTTTCATTTCATCAATAAACAAAATAGACAGCAGTCTGAGGCCAGTGAGTCAACATCTGCGTTTTACTCCTTTCTGTCGCTGATAAAGCTCACAATTAACAAATGCTGTCTCCAGCGAAAGGAGAGGAGAAAATGACAATTCAGCCACTTTAATATGAATGTTTGTTGAATTCGAATGGTTGTGAATGATCTGGGTGTATGGAAACGGTCAGCCGGCCGACCGGGATATTTTCCCTTCTGAGGACTCACAGTGAGTCCCCGTCTGAAATTCCTCCTGTCTCGACTTCTGCTCACAGTGATTCCCGCGTCTGACACTGTCTCGGCTTTCTGAATCTGCTCACAGCGAGTACGGTTCTGAAGGTCCTTCCTGTCTCGGCTTCTGCTCGCTCATTAAACTCAGAATGAAAAACTGCTGTCTAGTGAAAGGAGAGGGGAAAGTAAAATCTCATTCACTTTATATGAATATTGGTCAAATTCTATTGATCATGTACAGTCGGGATGTATGGAAAGTGTGAGCCGCCGAGGGGATCTTTTTCCCGTCTGTCGACTCACATTGAGTCTCGCGTCTGAAAGTCCTCCTGTCTCGGCTTCTGCTCGCTCACTAAGCTCAGAATGAAAAACTGCTGTCTAGTGAATGGAGAGGAGAAAGTAAAATCTCAGCCAATTTAATAAAAGTGTTTGTCAAATTCTAATGTTCATCAACAATCTGGGTGTATGAAAGTGGCCGAGGGAGATCTTTTTCCCTTCTGTGGACTCACACTGAGTATGGTATCTGAAAGTCTTCGTGTATCCGCTTCTGCTCTCTCATTAAGCTCACAATTAACGACTGCTGTCTCATGTGAAAGGAGAGACCTTCTTTAGAGGCTGCATTTCAGACCAGTGTGTGAAAAAGCCCGAAAATCCACGTATCGCTGCTCAATATCTAATGTTTATCAACTTTCATTTCATCAATAAACAAAATAGACAGCAGTCTGAGGCCAGTGAGTCAACATCTGCGTTTTTTTCCTTTCTGTCGCTGATAAAGCTCACAATTAACAAATGCTGTCTCCAGCGAAAGGAGAGGAGAAAATGACAATTCAGCCACTTTAATATGAATGTTTGTTGAATTCGAATGGTTGTGAATGATCTGGGTGTATGGAAACGGTCAGCGGCCGACCGGGATATTTTCCCTTCTGAGGACTCACAGTGAGTCCCGCGTCTGAAATTCCTCCTGTCTCGACTTCTGCTCACAGTGATTCCCGCGTCTGACACACAGCGAGTGTCTGAAGGTCCTGCTGTCTCGGCTTCTGCTCACAGCGAGTCCGGTTCTGAAGGTCCTTCCTGTCTCGGCTTCTGCTCGCTCATTAAACTCAGAATGAAAAACTGCTGTCTAGTGAAAGGAGAGGAGAAAGTAAAATCTCATTCACTTTTATATGAATATTGGTCCAATTCTATTGATCATGTACAGTCGGGATGTATGGAAAGTGTGACCGAGGGGGATCTTTTTCCCGTCTGTCGACTCACATCTGAAAGTCCCTGTCTCGCTTCTGCTAGTACCGGTTCTGAATCCTTCCTGTCTCGGCTTCTGCTCGCTCATTAAACTCAGAATGAAAAACTGCTGTCTAGTGAAAGGAGAGGGGAAAGTAAATCTCATTCACTTTTATATGAATATTGGTCAAATTCTATTGATCATGTACAGTCGGGATGTATGGAAAGTGTGAGCCGCGAGGGGGATCTTTTTCCCGTCTGTCGACTCACATTGAGTCCCGCGTCTGAAAGTCCTCCTGTCTCGGCTTCTGCTCGCTCATTAAGCTCAGAATTATCAAATGCTGTCTCCAGTGAACGGAGGAGAAGATGAGATTTCAGCCACTTTACTATGAATATTGGTCCAATTCTAATTTTCATGAACGATGGATGGAAACAGTCCGTGACCGAGGGGAAACATTTTCCCTCTGTGAACTCACAGCGAGTCCCGCGTCTGAAGGTCTGCTGTCTCGGCTTCTGCTCACAGCGAGTCCCGCGTCTGAAGGTCCTGCTGTCTCGGCTTCTGCTCGCTCATTAAACTCAGAATGAAAACTGCTGTCTAGTGAAAGGAGAGGAGAAAGTAAAATCTCATTCACGTTTATATGAATATTGGTCCAATTCTAATTTTCATGAACTGTAGGGATGGATGGAACAGTCCGCGACCGAGGGGAAACATTTTCCCGTCTGTCGACTCACAGTGAGTACCGCGTCTGAAAGTCCTCCTGTCTCGGCTTCTGCTCACAGCGAGTACCGGTTCTGAAGGTCCTTCCTGTCTCGGCTTCTGCTCGCTCATTAAACTCAGAATGAAAAACTGCTGTCTAGTGAAAGGAGAGGGGAAAGTAAAATCTCATTCACTTTTATATGAATATTGGTCAAATTCTATTGATCATGTACAGTCGGGATGTATGGAAAGTGTGAGCCGCCGAGGGGGATCTTTTTCCCGTCTGTCGACTCACATTGAGTCCCGCGTCTGAAAGTCCTCCTGTCTCGGCTTCTGCTCGCTCATTAAGCTCAGAATTATCAAATGCTGTCTCCAGTGAACGGAGAAGAGAAGATGAGATTTCAGCCACTTTACTATGAATATTGGTCCAATTCTAATTTTCATGAACTGTAGGGATGGATGGAAACAGTCCGTGACCGAGGGGAAACATTTTCCCGTCTGTGAACTCACAGTGAGTCCCGCGTCTGAAAGTCCTCCTGCCTCGGCTTCTGCTCGCTCACTAAGCTCAGAATGAAAAACTGCTGTCTAGTGAATGGAGAGGAGAAAGTAAAATCTCAGCCAATTTAATAAAAGTGTTTGTCAAATTCTAATGTTCATCAACAATCTGGGTGTATGAAAGTGGCCGAGGGAGATCTTTTTCCCTTCTGTGGACTCACACTGAGTATGGTATCTGAAAGTCTTCGTGTATCCGCTTCTGCTCTCTCATTAAGCTCACAATTAACGACTGCTGTCTCATGTGAAAGGAGAGACCTTCTTTAGAGGCTGCATTTCAGACCAGTGTGTGAAAAAGCCCGAAAATCCACGTATCGCTGCTCAATATCTAATGTTTATCAACTTTCATTTCATCAATAAACAAAATAGACAGCAGTCTGAGGCCAGTGAGTCAACATCTGCGTTTTACTTCCTTTCTGTCGCTGATAAAGCTCACAATTAACAAATGCTGTCTCCAGCGAAAGGAGAGGAGAAAATGACAATTCAGCCACTTTAATATGAATGTTTGTTGAATTCGAATGGTTGTGAATGATCTGGGTGTATGGAAACGGTCAGCGGCCGACCGGGATATTTTCCCTTCTGAGGACTCACAGTGAGTCCCGCGTCTGAAATTCCTCCTGTCTCGACTTCTGCTCACAGTGATTCCCGCGTCTGACAGTGCGCCTGTCTCGGCTTCTGCTCACAGCGAGTCCGCGTCTGAAGGTCCTGCTGTCTCGGCTTCTGCTCACAGCGAGTACCGGTTCTGAAGGTCCTTCCTGTCTCGGCTTCTGCTCGCTCATTAAACTCAGAATGAAAAACTGCTGTCTAGTGAAAGGAGAGGGGAAAGTAAAATCTCATTCACTTTTATATGAATATTGGTCAAATTCTATTGATCATGTACAGTCGGGATGTATGGAAAGTGTGAGCCGCCGAGGGGGATCTTTTTCCCGTCTGTCGACTCACATTGAGTCCCGCGTCTGAAAGTCCTCCTGTCTCGGCTTCTGCTCGCTCATTAAGCTCAGAATTATCAAATGCTGTCTCCAGTGAACGGAGAAGAGAAGATGAGATTTCAGCCACTTTACTATGAATATTGGTCCAATTCTAATTTTCATGAACTGTAGGGATGGATGGAAACAGTCCGTGACCGAGGGGAAACATTTTCCCGTCTGTGAACTCACAGTGAGTCCCGCGTCTGAAAGTCTTGCTGTCTCGGATTCTGCTCACGGTGATTCCCGCGTCTGAAAGTCCTCCTGTCTCGGCTTCTGCTCGCTCACTAAGCTCAGAATGAAAAACTGCTGTCTAGTGAATGGAGAGGAGAAAGTAAAATCTCAGCCAATTTAATAAAAGTGTTTGTCAAATTCTAATGTTCATCAACAATCTGGGTGTATGAAAGTGGCCGAGGGAGATCTTTTTCCCTTCTGTGGACTCACACTGAGTATGGTATCTGAAAGTCTTCGTGTATCCGCTTCTGCTCTCTCATTAAGCTCACAATTAACGACTGCTGTCTCATGTGAAAGGAGAGACCTTCTTTAGAGGCTGCATTTCAGACCAGTGTGTGAAAAAGCCCGAAAATCCACGTATCGCTGCTCAATATCTAATGTTTATCAACTTTCATTTCATCAATAAACAAAATAGACAGCAGTCTGAGGCCAGTGAGTCAACATCTGCGTTTTACTCCTTTCTGTCGCTGATAAAGCTCACAATTAACAAATGCTGTCTCCAGCGAAAGGAGAGGAGAAAATGACAATTCAGCCACTTTAATATGAATGTTTGTTGAATTCGAATGGTTGTGAATGATCTGGGTGTATGGAAACGGTCAGCGGCCGACCGGGATATTTTCCCTTCTGAGGACTCACAGTGAGTCCCGCGTCTGAAATTCCTCCTGTCTCGACTTCTGCTCACAGTGATTCCCGCGTCTGACAGTGCGCCTGTCTCGGCTTCTGCTCACAGCGAGTCCCGCGTCTGAAGGTCCTGCTGTCTCGGCTTCTGCTCACAGCGAGTACCGGTTCTGAAGGTCCTTCCTGTCTCGGCTTCTGCTCGCTCATTAAACTCAGAATGAAAAACTGCTGTCTAGTGAAAGGAGAGGAGAAAGTAAAATCTCATTCACGTTTATATGAATATTGGTCCAATTCTAATTTTCATGAACTGTAGGGATGGATGGAAACAGTCCGTGACCGAGGGGAAACATTTTCCCGTCTGTCGACTCACAGTGAGTACCGCGTCTGAAAGTCCTCCTGTCTCGGCTTCTGCTCACAGCGAGTACCGGTTCTGAAGGTCCTTCCTGTCTCGGCTTCTGCTCGCTCATTAAACTCAGAATGAAAAACTGCTGTCTAGTGAAAGGAGAGGGGAAAGTAAAATCTCATTCACTTTTATATGAATATTGGTCAAATTCTATTGATCATGTACAGTCGGGATGTATGGAAAGTGTGAGCCGCCGAGGGGGATCTTTTTCCCGTCTGTCGACTCACATTGAGTCCCGCGTCTGAAAGTCCTCCTGTCTCGGCTTCTGCTCGCTCATTAAGCTCAGAATTATCAAATGCTGTCTCCAGTGAACGGAGAAGAGAAGATGAGATTTCAGCCACTTTACTATGAATATTGGTCCAATTCTAATTTTCATGAACTGTAGGGATGGATGGAAACAGTCCGTGACCGAGGGGAAACATTTTCCCGTCTGTGAACTCACAGTGAGTCCCGCGTCTGAAAGTCTTGCTGTCTCGGATTCTGCTCACGGTGATTCCCGCGTCTGAAAGTCCTCCTGTCTCGGCTTCTGCTCGCTCACTAAGCTCAGAATGAAAAACTGCTGTCTAGTGAATGGAGAGGAGAAAGTAAAATCTCAGCCAATTTAATAAAAGTGTTTGTCAAATTCTAATGTTCATCAACAATCTGGGTGTATGAAAGTGGCCGAGGGAGATCTTTTTCCCTTCTGTGGACTCACACTGAGTATGGTATCTGAAAGTCTTCGTGTATCCGCTTCTGCTCTCTCATTAAGCTCACAATTAACGACTGCTGTCTCATGTGAAAGGAGAGACCTTCTTTAGAGGCTGCATTTCAGACCAGTGTGTGAAAAAGCCCGAAAATCCACGTATCGCTGCTCAATATCTAATGTTTATCAACTTTCATTTCATCAATAAACAAAATAGACAGCAGTCTGAGGCCAGTGAGTCAACATCTGCGTTTTACTCCTTTCTGTCGCTGATAAAGCTCACAATTAACAAATGCTGTCTCCAGCGAAAGGAGAGGAGAAAATGACAATTCAGCCACTTTAATATGAATGTTTGTTGAATTCGAATGGTTGTGAATGATCTGGGTGTATGGAAACGGTCAGCGGCCGACCGGGATATTTTCCCTTCTGAGGACTCACAGTGAGTCCCGCGTCTGAAATTCCTCCTGTCTCGACTTCTGCTCACAGTGATTCCCGCGTCTGACAGTGCGCCTGTCTCGCTTCTGCTCACAGCGAGTCCCGCGTCTGAAGGTCCTGCTGTCTCGCTTCTGCTCACAGCGAGTACCGGTTCTGAAGGTCCTTCCTGTCTCGGCTTCTGCTCGCTCATTAAACTCAGAATGAAAAACTGCTGTCTAGTGAAAGGAGAGGAGAAAGTAAAATCTCATTCACGTTTATATGAATATTGGTCCAATTCTAATTTTCATGAACTGTAGGGATGGATGGAAACAGTCCGTGACCGAGGGGAAACATTTTCCCGTCTGTCGACTCACAGTGAGTACCGCGTCTGAAAGTCCTCCTGTCTCGGCTTCTGCTCACAGCGAGTACCGGTTCTGAAGGTCCTTCCTGTCTCGGCTTCTGCTCGCTCATTAAACTCAGAATGAAAAACTGCTGTCTAGTGAAAGGAGAGGGGAAAGTAAAATCTCATTCACTTTTATATGAATATTGGTCAAATTCTATTGATCATGTACAGTCGGGATGTATGGAAAGTGTGACCGAGGGGGATCATTTTCCCGTCTGTCGACTCACATTGAGTTCGCGTCTGAAAGTCCTCCTGTCTCGGCTTCTGCTCGCTCACTAAGCTCAGAATGAAAAACTGCTGTCTAGTGAATGGGAGGGAGAAAAAATCTCAGCCAATTTAATAAAAGTGTTTGTCAAATTCTAATGTTCATCAACAATCTGGGTGTATGAAAGTGGCCGAGGGAGATCTTTTTCCCTTCTGTGGACTCACACTGAGTATGGTATCTGAAAGTCTTCGTGTATCCGCTTCTGCTCTCTCATTAAGCTCACAATTAACGACTGCTGTCTCATGTGAAAGGAGAGACCTTCTTTAGAGGCTGCATTTCAGACCAGTGTGTGAAAAAGCCCGAAAATCCACGTATCGCTGCTCAATATCTAATGTTTATCAACTTTCATTTCATCAATAAACAAAATAGACAGCAGTCTGAGGCCAGTGAGTCAACATCTGCGTTTTACTCCTTTCTGTCGCTGATAAAGCTCACAATTAACAAATGCTGTCTCCAGCGAAAGGAGAGGAGAAAATGACAATTCAGCCACTTTAATATGAATGTTTGTTGAATTCGAATGGTTGTGAATGATCTGGGTGTATGGAAACGGTCAGCGGCCGACCGGGATATTTTCCCTTCTGAGGACTCACAGTGAGTCCCCGTCTGAAATTCCTCCTGTCTCGACTTCTGCTCACAGTGATTCCCGCGTCTGACAGTGCGCCTGTCTCGGCTTCTGCTCACAGCGAGTCCCGCGTCTGAAGGTCCTGCTGTCTCGGCTTCTGCTCACAGCGAGTACCGGTTCTGAAGGTCCTTCCTGTCTCGGCTTCTGCTCGCTCATTAAACTCAGAATGAAAAACTGCTGTCTAGTGAAAGGAGAGGGGAAAGTAAAATCTCATTCACTTTTATATGAATATTGGTCAAATTCTATTGATCATGTACAGTCGGGATGTATGGAAAGTGTGAGCCGCCGAGGGGGATCTTTTTCCCGTCTGTCGACTCACATTGAGTCTCGCGTCTGAAAGTCCTCCTGTCTCGGCTTCTGCTCGCTCACTAAGCTCAGAATGAAAAACTGCTGTCTAGTGAATGGAGAGGAGAAAGTAAAATCTCAGCCAATTTAATAAAAGTGTTTGTCAAATTCTAATGTTCATCAACAATCTGGGTGTATGAAAGTGGCCGAGGGAGATCTTTTTCCCTTCTGTGGACTCACACTGAGTATGGTATCTGAAAGTCTTCGTGTATCCGCTTCTGCTCTCTCATTAAGCTCACAATTAACGACTGCTGTCTCATGTGAAAGGAGAGACCTTCTTTAGAGGCTGCATTTCAGACCAGTGTGTGAAAAAGCCCGAAAATCCACGTATCGCTGCTCAATATCTAATGTTTATCAACTTTCATTTCATCAATAAACAAAATAGACAGCAGTCTGAGGCCAGTGAGTCAACATCTGCGTTTTACTCCTTTCTGTCGCTGATAAAGCTCACAATTAACAAATGCTGTCTCAGCGAAAGGAGAGGAGAAAATGACAATTCAGCCACTTTAATATGAATGTTTGTTGAATTCGAATGGTTGTGAATGATCTGGGTGTATGGAAACGGTCAGCGGGCCGACCGGGATATTTTCCCTTCTGAGGACTCACAGTGAGTCCCGCGTCTGAAATTCCTCCTGTCTCGACTTCTGCTCACAGTGATTCCCGCGTCTGACAGTGCGCCTGTCTCGGCTTCTGCTCACAGCGAGTCCCGCGTCTGAAGGTCCTGCTGTCTCGGCTTCTGCTCACAGCGAGTACCGGTTCTGAAGGTCCTTCCTGTCTCGGCTTCTGCTCGCTCATTAAACTCAGAATGAAAAACTGCTGTCTAGTGAAAGGAGAGGGGAAAGTAAAATCTCATTCACTTTTATATGAATATTGGTCAAATTCTATTGATCATGTACAGTCGGGATGTATGGAAAGTGTGAGCCGCCGAGGGGGATCTTTTTCCCGTCTGTCGACTCACATTGAGTCTCGCGTCTGAAAGTCCTCCTGTCTCGGCTTCTGCTCGCTCACTAAGCTCAGAATGAAAAACTGCTGTCTAGTGAATGGAGAGGAGAAAGTAAAATCTCAGCCAATTTAATAAAAGTGTTTGTCAAATTCTAATGTTCATCAACAATCTGGGTGTATGAAAGTGGCCGAGGGAGATCTTTTTCCCTTCTGTGGACTCACACTGAGTATGGTATCTGAAAGTCTTCGTGTATCCGCTTCTGCTCTCTCATTAAGCTCACAATTAACGACTGCTGTCTCATGTGAAAGGAGAGACCTTCTTTAGAGGCTGCATTTCAGACCAGTGTGTGAAAAAGCCCGAAAATCCACGTATCGCTGCTCAATATCTAATGTTTATCAACTTTCATTTCATCAATAAACAAAATAGACAGCAGTCTGAGGCCAGTGAGTCAACATCTGCGTTTTACTCCTTTCTGTCGCTGATAAAGCTCACAATTAACAAATGCTGTCTCCAGCGAAAGGAGAGGAGAAAATGACAATTCAGCCACTTTAATATGAATGTTTGTTGAATTCGAATGGTTGTGAATGATCTGGGTGTATGGAAACGGTCAGCGCCGACCGGGATATTTTCCCTTCTGAGGACTCACAGTGAGTCCCGCGTCTGAAATTCCTCCTGTCTCGACTTCTGCTCACAGTGATTCCCGCGTCTGACAGTGCGCCTGTCTCGGCTTCTGCTCACAGCGAGTCCCGCGTCTGAAGGTCCTGCTGTCTCGGCTTCTGCTCACAGCGAGTACCGGTTCTGAAGGTCCTTCCTGTCTCGGCTTCTGCTCGCTCATTAAACTCAGAATGAAAAACTGCTGTCTAGTGAAAGGAGAGGGAAAGTAAAATCTCATTCACTTTTATATGAATATTGGTCAAATTCTATTGATCATGTACAGTCGGGATGTATGGAAAGTGTGAGCCGCCGAGGGGGATCTTTTTCCCGTCTGTCGACTCACATTGAGTCTCGCGTCTGAAAGTCCTCCTGTCTCGGCTTCTGCTCGCTCACTAAGCTCAGAATGAAAAACTGCTGTCTAGTGAATGGAGAGGAGAAAGTAAAATCTCAGCCAATTTAATAAAAGTGTTTGTCAAATTCTAATGTTCATCAACAATCTGGGTGTATGAAAGTGGCCGAGGGAGATCTTTTTCCCTTCTGTGGACTCACACTGAGTATGGTATCTGAAAGTCTTCGTGTATCCGCTTCTGCTCTCTCATTAAGCTCACAATTAACGACTGCTGTCTCATGTGAAAGGAGAGACCTTCTTTAGAGGCTGCATTTCAGACCAGTGTGTGAAAAAGCCCGAAAATCCACGTATCGCTGCTCAATATCTAATGTTTATCAACTTTCATTTCATCAATAAACAAAATAGACAGCAGTCTGAGGCCAGTGAGTCAACATCTGCGTTTTACTCTTTCTGTCGCTGATAAAGCTCACAATTAACAAATGCTGTCTCCAGCGAAAGGAGAGGAGAAAATGACAATTCAGCCACTTTAATATGAATGTTTGTTGAATTCGAATGGTTGTGAATGATCTGGGTGTATGGAAACGGTCAGCGGCCGACCGGGATATTTTCCCTTCTGAGGACTCACAGTGAGTCCCGCGTCTGAAATTCCTCCTGTCTCGACTTCTGCTCACAGTGATTCCCGCGTCTGACAGTGCGCCTGTCTCGGCTTCTGCTCACAGCGAGTGTCTGAAGTCTCGGCTTCTGCTCACAGCGAGTACGGTTCTGAAGGTCCTTCCTGTCTCGGCTTCTGCTCGCTCATTAAACTCAGAATGAAAAACTGCTGTCTAGTGAAAGGAGAGGGGAAAGTAAAATCTCATTCACTTTTATATGAATATTGGTCAATTCTATTGATCATGTACAGTCGGGATGTATGGAAAGTGTGACCGAGGGGGATCTTTTTCCCGTCTGTCGACTCACATTGAGTCCGCGTCTGAAAGTCCTCCTGTCTCGGCTTCTGCTCACAGCGAGTACCGGTTCTGAAGGTCCTTCCTGTCTCGGCTTCTGCTCGCTCATTAAACTCAGAATGAAAAACTGCTGTCTAGTGAAAGGAGAGGGGAAAGTAAATCTCATTCACTTTTATATGAATATTGGTCAAATTCTATTGATCATGTACAGTCGGGATGTATGGAAAGTGTGAGCCGCCGAGGGGATCTTTTTCCCGTCTGTCGACTCACATTGAGTCCCGCGTCTGAAAGTCCTCCTGTCTCGGCTTCTGCTCGCTCATTAAGCTCAGAATTATCAAATGCTGTCTCCAGTGAACGGAGAAGAGAAGATGAGATTTCAGCCACTTTACTATGAATATTGTCCAATTCTAATTTTCATGAACTGTAGGGATGGATGGAAACAGTCCGTGACCGAGGGGAAACATTTTCCCGTCTGTGAACTCACAGCGAGTCCCGCGTCTGAACTGCTCACAGCGAGTCCCGCGTCTGAAGGTTCCTGCTGTCTCGGCTTCTGCTCGCTCATTAAACTCAGAATGAAAAACTGCTGTCTAGTGAAAGGAGAGGAGAAAGTAAAATCTCATTCACGTTTATATGAATATTGGTCCAATTCTAATTTTCATGAACTGTAGGGATGGATGGACACAGTCCGCGACGAGGGGAAACATTTTCCCGTCTGTCGACTCACAGTGAGTACCGCGTCTGAAAGTCCTCCTGTCTCGGCTTCTGCTCACAGCGAGTACCGGTTCTGAAGGTCCTTCCTGTCTCGGCTTCTGCTCGCTCATTAAACTCAGAATGAAAAACTGCTGTCTAGTGAAAGGAGAGGGGAAAGTAAAATCTCATTCACTTTTATATGAATATTGGTCAAATTCTATTGATCATGTACAGTCGGGATGTATGGAAAGTGTGAGCCGCCGAGGGGGATCTTTTTCCCGTCTGTCGACTCACATTGAGTCCCGCGTCTGAAAGTCCTCCTGTCTCGGCTTCTGCTCGCTCATTAAGCTCAGAATTATCAAATGCTGTCTCCAGTGAACGGAGAAGAGAAGATGAGATTTCAGCCACTTTACTATGAATATTGGTCCAATTCTAATTTTCATGAACTGTAGGGATGGATGGAAACAGTCCGTGACCGAGGGGAAACATTTTCCCGTCTGTGAACTCACAGTGAGTCCCGCGTCTGAAAGTCCTCCTGCCTCGGCTTCTGCTCGCTCACTAAGCTCAGAATGAAAAACTGCTGTCTAGTGAATGGAGAGGAGAAAGTAAAATCTCAGCCAATTTAATAAAAGTGTTTGTCAAATTCTAATGTTCATCAACAATCTGGGTGTATGAAAGTGGCCGAGGGAGATCTTTTTCCCTTCTGTGGACTCACACTGAGTATGGTATCTGAAAGTCTTCGTGTATCCGCTTCTGCTCTCTCATTAAGCTCACAATTAACGACTGCTGTCTCATGTGAAAGGAGAGACCTTCTTTAGAGGCTGCATTTCAGACCAGTGTGTGAAAAAGCCCGAAAATCCACGTATCGCTGCTCAATATCTAATGTTTATCAACTTTCATTTCATCAATAAACAAAATAGACAGCAGTCTGAGGCCAGTGAGTCAACATCTGCGTTTTACTCCTTTCTGTCACTGATAAAGCTCACAATTAACAAATGCTGTCTCCAGCGAAAGGAGAGGAGAAAATGACAATTCAGCCACTTTAATATGAATGTTTGTTGAATTCGAATGGTTGTGAATGATCTGGGTGTATGGAAACGGTCAGCGGCCGACCGGGATATTTTCCCTTCTGAGGACTCACAGTGAGTCCCGCGTCTGAAATTCCTCCTGTCTCGACTTCTGCTCACAGTGATTCCCGCGTCTGACAGTGCGCCTGTCTCGGCTTCTGCTCACAGCGAGTCCCGCGTCTGAAGGTCCTGCTGTCTCGGCTTCTGCTCACAGCGAGTACCGGTTCTGAAGGTCCTTCCTGTCTCGGCTTCTGCTCGCTCATTAAACTCAGAATGAAAAACTGCTGTCTAGTGAAAGGGAGAGGGGAAAGTAAAATCTCATTCACTTTTATATGAATATTGGTCAAATTCTATTGATCATGTACAGTCGGGATGTATGGAAAGTGTGAGCCGCCGAGGGGGATCTTTTTCCCGTCTGTCGACTCACATTGAGTCCCGCGTCTGAAAGTCCTCCTGTCTCGGCTTCTGCTCGCTCATTAAGCTCAGAATTATCAAATGCTGTCTCAGTGAACGGAGAAGAGAAGATGAGATTTCAGCCACTTTACTATGAATATTGGTCCAATTCTAATTTTCATGAACTGTAGGGATGGATGGAAACAGTCCGTGACCGAGGGGAAACATTTTCCCGTCTGTGAACTCACAGTGAGTCCCGCGTCTGAAAGTCTTGCTGTCTCGGATTCTGCTCACGGTGATCCCGCGTCTGAAAGTCCTCCTGTCTCGGCTTCTGCTCGCTCACTAAGCTCAGAATGAAAAACTGCTGTCTAGTGAATGGAGAGGAGAAAGTAAAATCTCAGCCAATTTAATAAAAGTGTTTGTCAAATTCTAATGTTCATCAACAATCTGGGTGTATGAAAGTGGCCGAGGGAGATCTTTTTCCCTTCTGTGGACTCACACTGAGTATGGTATCTGAAAGTCTTCGTGTATCCGCTTCTGCTCTCTCATTAAGCTCACAATTAACGACTGCTGTCTCATGTGAAAGGAGAGACCTTCTTTAGAGGCTGCATTTCAGACCAGTGTGTGAAAAAGCCCGAAAATCCACGTATCGCTGCTCAATATCTAATGTTTATCAACTTTCATTTCATCAATAAACAAAATAGACAGCAGTCTGAGGCCAGTGAGTCAACATCTGCGTTTTACTCCTTTCTGTCGCTGATAAAGCTCACAATTAACAAATGCTGTCTCAGCGAAAGGAGGAGAAAATGACAATTCAGCCACTTTAATATGAATGTTTGTTGAATTCGAATGGTTGTGAATGATCTGGGTGTATGGAAACGGTCAGCGGCCGACCGGGATATTTTCCCTTCTGAGGACTCACAGTGAGTCCCGCGTCTGAAATTCCTCCTGTCTCGACTTCTGCTCACAGTGATTCCCGCGTCTGACAGTGCGCCTGTCTCGGCTTCTGCTCACAGCGAGTCCCGCGTCTGAAGGTCCTGCTGTCTCGGCTTCTGCTCACAGCGAGTACCGGTTCTGAAGGTCCTTCCTGTCTCGGCTTCTGCTCGCTCATTAAACTCAGAATGAAAAACTGCTGTCTAGTGAAAGGAGAGGGAAAGTAAAATCTCATTCACGTTTATATGAATATTGGTCCAATTCTAATTTTCATGAACTGTAGGGATGGATGGAAACAGTCCGTGACCGAGGGAAACATTTTCCCGTCTGTCGACTCACAGTGAGTACCGCGTCTGAAAGTCCTCCTGTCTCGGCTTCTGCTCACAGCGAGTACCGGAAGGTCCTTCCTGTCTCGGCTTCTGCTCGCTCATTAAACTCAGAATGAAAAACTGCTGTCTAGTGAAAGGAGAGGGAAAGTAAAATCTCATTCACTTTTATATGAATATTGGTCAAATTCTATGATCATGTACAGTCGGGATGTATGGAAAGTGTGAGCCGCCGAGGGGGATCTTTTCCCGTCTGTCGACTCACATTGAGTCCCGCGTCTGAAAGTCCTCCTGTCTCGGCTTCTGCTCGCTCATTAAGCTCAGAATTATCAAATGCTGTCTCCAGTGAACGGAGAAGAGAAGATGAGATTTCAGCCACTTTACTATGAATATTGGTCCAATTCTAATTTTCATGAACTGTAGGGATGGATGGAAACAGTCCGTGACCGAGGGGAAACATTTTCCCGTCTGTGAACTCACAGTGACGTGAAAGTCTTGCTGTCTCGGATTCTGCTCATTCCCGCGTCTGAAAGTCCTCCTGTCTCGGCTTCTGCTCGCTCACTAAGCTCAGAATGAAAACTGCTGTCTAGTGAATGGAGAGGAGAAAGTAAAATCTCAGCCAATTTAATAAAAGTGTTTGTCAAATTCTAATGTTCATCAACAATCTGGGTGTATGAAAGTGGCCGAGGGAGATCTTTTTCCCTTCTGTGGACTCACACTGAGTATGGTATCTGAAAGTCTTCGTGTATCCGCTTCTGCTCTCTCATTAAGCTCACAATTAAACTGCTTCTCATGTGAAAGGAGAGACCTTCTTTAGAGGCTGCATTTCAGACCAGTGTGTGAAAAAGCCCGAAAATCCACGTATCGCTGCTCAATATCTAATGTTTATCAACTTTCATTTCATCAATAAACAAAATAGACAGCAGTCTGAGGCCAGTGAGTCAACATCTGCGTTTTACTCCTTTCTGTCGCTGATAAAGCTCACAATTAACAAATGCTGTCTCCAGCGAAAGGAGAGGAGAAAATGACAATTCAGCCACTTTAATATGAATGTTTGTTGAATTCGAATGGTTGTGAATGATCTGGGTGTATGGAAACGGTCAGCGGCCGACCGGGATATTTTCCCTTCTGAGGACTCACAGTGAGTCCCGCGTCTGAAATTCCTCCTGTCTCGACTTCTGCTCACAGTGATTCCCGCGTCTGACAGTGCGCCTGTCTCGGCTTCTGCTCACAGCGAGTCCCGCGTCTGAAGGTCCTGCTGTCTCGGCTTCTGCTCACAGCGAGTACCGGTTCTGAAGGTCCTTCCTGTCTCGGCTTCTGCTCGCTCATTAAACTCAGAATGAAAAACTGCTGTCTAGTGAAAGGAGAGGGAAAGTAAAATCTCATTCACGTTTATATGAATATTGGTCCAATTCTAATTTTCATGAACTGTAGGGATGGATGGAAACAGTCCGTGACCGAGGGAAACATTTTCCCGTCTGTCGACTCACAGTGAGTGTCTGAAAGTCCTCCTGTCTCGGCTTCTGCTCACAGCGAGTACCTCTGAAGGTCCTTCCTGTCTCGGCTTCTGCTCGCTCATTAAACTCAGAATGAAAAACTGCTGTCTAGTGAAAGGAGAGGGGAAAGTAAAATTCATTCACTTTATATGAATATTGGTCAAATTCTATTGATCATGTACAGTCCTGTGAGCCGCCGAATTTTCCCGTCTTCGACTCACATTGAGTCCGCGTCTGAAAGTCCTCCTGTCTCGGCTTCTGCTCGCTCACTAAGCTCAGAATGAAAAACTGCTGTCTAGTGAATGGAGAGGAGAAAGTAAAATCTCAGCCAATTTAATAAAAGTGTTTGTCAAATTCTAATGTTCATCAACAATCTGGGTGTATGAAAGTGGCCGAGGGAGATCTTTTTCCCTTCTGTGGACTCACACTGAGTATGGTATCTGAAAGTCTTCGTGTATCCGCTTCTGCTCTCTCATTAAGCTCACAATTAACGACTGCTGTCTCATGTGAAAGGAGAGACCTTCTTTAGAGGCTGCATTTCAGACCAGTGTGTGAAAAAGCCCGAAAATCCACGTATCGCTGCTCAATATCTAATGTTTATCAACTTTCATTTCATCAATAAACAAAAATAGACAGCAGTCTGAGGCCAGTGAGTCAACATCTGCGTTTTACTCCTTTCTGTCGCTGATAAAGCTCACAATTAACAAATGCTGTCTCCAGCGAAAGGAGAGGAGAAAATGACAATTCAGCCACTTTAATATGAATGTTTGTTGAATTCGAATGGTTGTGAATGATCTGGGTGTATGGAAACGGTCAGCGGCCGACCGGGATATTTTCCCTTCTGAGGACTCACAGTGAGTCCCGCGTCTGAAATTCCTCCTGTCTCGACTTCTGCTCACAGTGATTCCCGCGTCTGACAGTGCGCCTGTCTCGGCTTCTGCTCACAGCGAGTGTCTGAAGGTCCCTGTCTCGGCTTCTGCTCGCTCATTAAACTCAGAATGAAAAACTGCTGTCTAGTGAAAGGAGAGGGAAAGTAAAATCTCATTCACGTTTATATGAATATTTCCAATTCTAATTTTCATGAACTGTAGGATGGATGGAAACAGTCCGTGACCGAGGGGAAACATTTTCCCGTCTGTCGACTCACAGTGAGTACCGCGTCTGAAAGTCCTCCTGTCTCGGCTTCTGCTCACAGCGAGTACCGGTTCTGAAGGTCCTTCCTGTCTCGGCTTCTGCTCGCTCATTAAACTCAGAATGAAAAACTGCTGTCTAGTGAAAGGAGAGGGAAAGTAAAATCTCATTCACTTTTATATGAATATTGGTCAAATTCTATTGATCATGTACAGTCGGGATGTATGGAAAGTGTGAGCCGCCGAGGGGATCTTTTTCCCGTCTGTCGACTCACATTGAGTCCCGCGTCTGAAAGTCCTCCTGTCTCGGCTTCTGCTCGCTCATTAAGCTCAGAATTATCAAATGCTGTCTCCAGTGAACGGAGAGAGAAGATGAGATTTCAGCCACTTTACTATGAATATTGGTCCAATTCTAATTTTCATGAACTGTAGGGATGGATGGAAACAGTCCGTGACCGAGGGAAACATTTTCCCGTCTGTGAACTCACAGTGAGTCCCGCGTCTGAAAGTCTTGCTGTCTCGGATTCTGCTCACGGTGATTCCCGCGTCTGAAAGTCCTCCTGTCTCGGCTTCTGCTCGCTCACTAAGCTCAGAATGAAAAACTGCTGTCTAGTGAATGGAGAGGAGAAAGTAAAATCTCAGCCAATTTAATAAAAGTGTTTGTCAAATTCTAATGTTCATCAACAATCTGGGTGTATGAAAGTGGCCGAGGGAGATCTTTTTCCCTTCTGTGGACTCACACTGAGTATGGTATCTGAAAGTCTTCGTGTATCCGCTTCTGCTCTCTCATTAAGCTCACAATTAACGACTGCTGTCTCATGTGAAAGGAGAGACCTTCTTTAGAGGCTGCATTTCAGACCAGTGTGTGAAAAAGCCCGAAAATCCACGTATCGCTGCTCAATATCTAATGTTTATCAACTTTCATTTCATCAATAAACAAAATAGACAGCAGTCTGAGGCCAGTGAGTCAACATCTGCGTTTTACTCCTTTCTGTCGCTGATAAAGCTCACAATTAACAAATGCTGTCTCCAGCGAAAGGAGAGGAGAAAATGACAATTCAGCCACTTTAATATGAATGTTGTTGAATTCGAATGGTTGTGAATGATCTGGGTGTATGGAAACGGTCAGCGGCCGACCGGATATTTTCCCTTCTGAGGACTCACAGTGAGTCCCGCGTCTGAAATTCCTCCTGTCTCGACTTCTGCTCACAGTGATTCCCGCGTCTGACAGTGCGCCTGTCTCGGCTTCTGCTCACAGCGAGTCCCGCGTCTGAAGGTCCTGCTGTCTCGGCTTCTGCTCACAGCGAGTACCGGTTCTGAAGGTCCTTCCTGTCTCGGCTTCTGCTCGCTCATTAAACTCAGAATGAAAAACTGCTGTCTAGTGAAAGGAGAGGGGAAAGTAAAATCTCATTCACTTTTATATGAATATTGGTCAAATTCTATTGATCATGTACAGTCGGGATGTATGGAAAGTGTGATCATTTTCCCGTCTGTCGACTCACAGTGAGTCCGCGTCTGAAAGTCCTCCTGTCTCGGCTTCTGCTCGCTCACTAAGCTCAGAATGAAAAACTGCTGTCTAGTGAATGGAGAGGAGAAAGTAAAATCTCAGCCAATTTAATAAAAGTGTTTGTCAAATTCTAATGTTCATCAACAATCTGGGTGTATGAAAGTGGCCGAGGGAGATCTTTTTCCCTTCTGTGGACTCACACTGAGTATGGTATCTGAAAGTCTTCGTGTATCCGCTTCTGCTCTCTCATTAAGCTCACAATTAACGACTGCTGTCTCATGTGAAAGGAGAGACCTTCTTTAGAGGCTGCATTTCAGACCAGTGTGTGAAAAAGCCCGAAAATCCACGTATCGCTGCTCAATATCTAATGTTTATCAACTTTCATTTCATCAATAAACAAAATAGACAGCAGTCTGAGGCCAGTGAGTCAACATCTGCGTTTTACTCCTTTCTGTCGCTGATAAAGCTCACAATTAACAAATGCTGTCTCCAGCGAAAGGAGAGGAGAAAATGACAATTCAGCCACTTTAATATGAATGTTTGTTGAATTCGAATGGTTGTGAATGATCTGGGTGTATGGAAACGGTCAGCGGCCGACCGGGATATTTTCCCTTCTGAGGACTCACAGTGAGTCCCGCGTCTGAAATTCCTCCTGTCTCGACTTCTGCTCACAGTGATTCCCGCGTCTGACACTGTCTCGGCTTCTGCTCACAGCGAGTCTGAAGGTCCTGCTGTCTCGGCTTCTGCTCACAGCGAGTACCGGTTCTGAAGGTCCTTCCTGTCTCGGCTTCTGCTCGCTCATTAAACTCAGAATGAAAAACTGCTGTCTAGTGAAAGGAGAGGAGAAAGTAAAATCTCATTCACGTTTATATGAATATTGGTCCAATTCTAATTTTCATGAACTGTAGGGATGGATGGAAACAGTCCGTGACCGAGGGAAACATTTTCCCGTCTGTCGACTCACAGTGAGTACCGCGTCTGAAAGTCCTCCTGTCTCGGCTTCTGCTCACAGCGAGTACCGGTTCTGAAGGTCCTTCCTGTCTCGGCTTCTGCTCGCTCATTAAACTCAGAATGAAAAACTGCTGTCTAGTGAAAGGAGAGGGGAAAGTAAAATCTCATTCACTTTTATATGAATATTGGTCAAATTCTATTGATCATGTACAGTCGGGATGTATGGAAAGTGTGAGCCCGAGGGGGATCTTTTTCCCGTCTGTCGACTCACATTGAGTCCCGCGTCTGAAAGTCCTCCTGTCTCGGCTTCTGCTCGCTCATTAAGCTCAGAATTATCAAATGCT
Organism: Lates calcarifer; assembly: GCF_001640805.2. Lineage (NCBI taxonomy): Eukaryota > Metazoa > Chordata > Actinopteri > Centropomidae > Lates > Lates calcarifer. The sequence continues at coordinate 21,875 of NW_026116896.1, forward strand.
GTCTCCAGTGAACGGAGAAGAGAAGATGAGATTTCAGCCACTTTACTATGAATATTGGTCCAATTCTAATTTTCATGAACTGTAGGGATGGATGGAAACAGTCCGTGACCGAGGGGAAACATTTTCCCGTCTGTGAACTCACAGTGAGTCCCGCGTCTGAAAGTCTTGCTGTCTCGGATTCTGCTCACGGTGATTCCCGCGTCTGAAAGTCCTCCTGCTCGGCTTCTGCTCGCTCACTAAGCTCAGAATGAAAAACTGCTGTCTAGTGAATGGAGAGGAGAAAGTAAAATCTCAGCCAATTTAATAAAAGTGTTTGTCAAATTCTAATGTTCATCAACAATCTGGGTGTATGAAAGTGGCCGAGGGAGATCTTTTTCCCTTCTGTGGACTCACACTGAGTTATGGTATCTGAAAGTCTTCGTGTATCCGCTTCTGCTCTCTCATTAAGCTCACAATTAACGACTGCTGTCTCATGTGAAAGGAGAGACCTTCTTTAGAGGCTGCATTTCAGACCAGTGTGTGAAAAAGCCCGAAAATCCACGTATCGCTGCTCAATATCTAATGTTTATCAACTTTCATTTCATCAATAACAAAATAGACAGCAGTCTGAGGCCAGTGAGTCAACATCTGCGTTTTACTCCTTTCTGTCGCTGATAAAGCTCACAATTAACAAATGCTGTCTCCAGCGAAAGGAGAGGAGAAAATGACAATTCAGCCACTTTAATATGAATGTTTGTTGAATTCGAATGGTTGTGAATGATCTGGGTGTATGGAAACGGTCAGCCCGACCGGGATATTTTCCCTTCTGAGGACTCACAGTGAGTCCCGTCTGAAATTCCTCCTGTCTCGACTTCTGCTCACAGTGATTCCCGCGTCTGACAGTGCGCCTGTCTCGGCTTCTGCTCACAGCGAGTCCCGCGTCTGAACTGTCTCGGCTTCTGCTCGCTCATTAAACTCAGAATGAAAAACTGCTGTCTAGTGAAAGGAGAGGGAAAGTAAAATCTCATTCACGTTTATATGAATATTGGTCCAATTCTAATTTCATGAACTGTAGGGATGGATGGAACAGTATTTTCCCGTCTGTCGACTCACAGTGAGTCCCGCGTCTGAAAGTCCTCCTGTCTCGGCTTCTGCTCACAGCGAGTATCTGAAGGTCCTTCCTGTCTCGGCTTCTGCTCGCTCATTAAACTCAGAATGAAAAACTGCTGTCTAGTGAAAGGAGAGGGGAAAGTAAAATCTCATTCACTTTTATATGAATATTGGTCAAATTCTATTGATCATGTACAGTCCCCCGCCGAGGGGGATCTTTTTGTCTGTCGACTCACATTGAGTCTGAAAGTCCTCCTGTCTCGGCTTCTGCTCGCTCACTAAGCTCAGAATGAAAAACTGCTGTCTAGTGAATGGAGAGGAGAAAGTAAAATCTCAGCCAATTTAATAAAAGTGTTTGTCAAATTCTAATGTTCATCAACAATCTGGGTGTATGAAAGTGGCCGAGGGAGATCTTTTTCCCTTCTGTGGACTCACACTGAGTATGGTATCTGAAAGTCTTCGTGTATCCGCTTCTGCTCTCTCATTAAGCTCACAATTAACGACTGCTGTCTCATGTGAAAGGAGAGACCTTCTTTAGAGGCTGCATTTCAGACCAGTGTGTGAAAAAGCCCGAAAATCCACGTATCGCTGCTCAATATCTAATGTTTATCAACTTTCATTTCATCAATAAACAAAATAGACAGCAGTCTGAGGCCAGTGAGTCAACATCTGCGTTTTACTCCTTTCTGTCGCTGATAAAGCTCACAATTAACAAATGCTGTCTCCAGCGAAAGGAGAGGAGAAAATGACAATTCAGCCACTTTAATATGAATGTTTGTTGAATTCGAATGGTTGTGAATGATCTGGGTGTATGGAAACGGTCAGCGGCCGACCGGGATATTTTCCCTTCTGAGGACTCACAGTGAGCCCGCGTCTGAAATTCCTCCTGTCTCGACTTCTGCTCACAGTGATTCCCGCGTCTGACAGTGCGCCTGTCTCGGCTTCTGCTCACAGCGAGTCCCGCGTCTGAAGGTCCTGCTGTCTCGGCTTCTGCTCACAGCGAGTACCGGTTCTGAAGGTCCTTCCTGTCTCGGCTTCTGCTCGCTCATTAAACTCAGAATGAAAAACTGCTGTCTAGTGAAAGGAGAGGGGAAAGTAAAATCTCATTCACTTTTATATGAATATTGGTCAAATTCTATTGATCATGTACAGTCGGGATGTATGGAAAGTGTGAGCCGCCGAGGGGATCTTTTTCCCGTCTGTCGACTCACATTGAGTCTCGCGTCTGAAAGTCCTCCTGTCTCGGCTTCTGCTCGCTCACTAAGCTCAGAATGAAAAACTGTCTAGTGAATGGAGAGGAGAAAGTAAAATCTCAGCCAATTTAATAAAAGTGTTTGTCAAATTCTAATGTTCATCAACAATCTGGGTGTATGAAAGTGGCCGAGGGAGATCTTTTTCCCTTCTGTGGACTCACACTGAGTATGGTATCTGAAAGTCTTCGTGTATCCGCTTCTGCTCTCTCATTAAGCTCACAATTAACGACTGCTGTCTCATGTGAAAGGAGAGACCTTCTTTAGAGGCTGCATTTCAGACCAGTGTGTGAAAAAGCCCGAAAATCCACGTATCGCTGCTCAATATCTAATGTTTATCAACTTTCATTTCATCAATAAACAAAATAGACAGCAGTCTGAGGCCAGTGAGTCAACATCTGCGTTTTACTCCTTTCTGTCGCTGATAAAGCTCACAATTAACAAATGCTGTCTCCAGCGAAAGGAGAGGAGAAAATGACAATTCAGCCACTTTAATATGAATGTTTGTTGAATTCGAATGGTTGTGAATGATCTGGGTGTATGGAAACGGTCAGCGGCCGACCGGGATATTTTCCCTTCTGAGGACTCACAGTGAGTCCCGCGTCTGAAATTCCTCCTGTCTCGACTTCTGCTCACAGTGATTCCCGCGTCTGACAGTGCGCCTGTCTCGGCTTCTGCTCACAGCGAGTCCCGCGTCTGAAGGTCCTGCTGTCTCGGCTTCTGCTCACAGCGAGTACCGGTTCTGAAGGTCCTTCCTGTCTCGGCTTCTGCTCGCTCATTAAACTCAGAATGAAAAACTGCTGTCTAGTGAAAGGAGAGGGGAAAGTAAAATCTCATTCACTTTTATATGAATATTGGTCAAATTCTATTGATCATGTACAGTCGGGATGTATGGAAAGTGTCGAGGGGGATCTTTTTCCCGTCTGTCGACTCACATTGAGTCTCGCGTCTGAAAGTCCTCCTGTCTCGGCTTCTGCTCGCTCACTAAGCTCAGAATGAAAAACTGCTGTCTAGTGAATGGAGAGGAGAAAGTAAAATCTCAGCCAATTTAATAAAAGTGTTTGTCAAATTCTAATGTTCATCAACAATCTGGGTGTATGAAAGTGGCCGAGGGAGATCTTTTTCCCTTCTGTGGACTCACACTGAGTATGGTATCTGAAAGTCTTCGTGTATCCGCTTCTGCTCTCTCATTAAGCTCACAATTAACGACTGCTGTCTCATGTGAAAGGAGAGACCTTCTTTAGAGGCTGCATTTCAGACCAGTGTGAAAAAGCCCGAAAATCCACGTATCGCTGCTCAATATCTAATGTTTATCAACTTTCATTTCATCAATAAACAAAATAGACAGCAGTCTGAGGCCAGTGAGTCAACATCTGCGTTTTACTCCTTTCTGTCGCTGATAAAGCTCACAATTAACAAATGCTGTCTCCAGCGAAAGGAGAGGAGAAAATGACAATTCAGCCACTTTAATATGAATGTTTGTTGAATTCGAATGGTTGTGAATGATCTGGGTGTATGGAAACGGTCAGCGGGACCGGGATATTTTCCCTTCTGAGGACTCACAGTGAGTCCCGCGTCTGAAATTCCTCCTGTCTCGACTTCTGCTCACAGTGATTCCCGCGTCTGACAGTGCGCCTGTCTCGGCTTCTGCTCACAGCGAGTCCCGCGTCTGAAGGTCCTGCTGTCTCGGCTTCTGCTCACAGCGAGTACCGGTTCTGAAGGTCCTTCCTGTCTCGGCTTCTGCTCGCTCATTAAACTCAGAATGAAAAACTGCTGTCTAGTGAAAGGAGAGGGAAAGTAAAATCTCATTCACTTTTATATGAATATTGGTCAAATT
>NW_026116897.1:0-10194 GCF_001640805.2 Lates calcarifer
ATCTTTTTCCCGTCTGTCGACTCACATTGAGTCCCGCGTCTGAAAGTCCTCCTGTCTGGCTTCTGCTCGCTCATTAAGCTCAGAATTATCAAATGCTGTCTCCAGTGAACGGAGAAGAGAAGATGAGATTTCAGCCACTTTACTATGAATATTGGTCCAATTCTAATTTTCATGAACTGTAGGGATGGATGGAAACAGTCCGTGACCGAGGGGAAACATTTTCCCGTCTGTGAACTCACAGTGAGTCCCGCGTCTGAAAGTCCTCCTGCTCTCGGCTGTCTGCTCGCTCACTAAGCTCAGAATGAAAAACTGCTGTCTAGTGAATGGAGAGGAGAAAGTAAAATCTCAGCCAATTTAATAAAAGTGTTTGTCAAATTCTAATGTTCATCAACAATCTGGGTGTATGAAAGTGGCCGAGGGAGATCTTTTTTCCCTTCTGTGGACTCACACTGAGTATGGTATCTGAAAGTCTTCGTGTATCCGCTTCTGCTCTCTCATTAAGCTCACAATTAACGACTGCTGTCTCATGTGAAAGGAGAGACCTTCTTTAGAGGCTGCATTTCAGACCAGTGTGTGAAAAAGCCCGAAAATCCACGTATCGCTGCTCAATATCTAATGTTTATCAACTTTCATTTCATCAATAAACAAAATAGACAGCAGTCTGAGGCCAGTGAGTCAACATCTGCGTTTTACTCCTTTCTGTCGCTGATAAAGCTCACAATTAACAAATGCTGTCTCCAGCGAAAGGAGAGGAGAAAATGACAATTCAGCCACTTTAATATGAATGTTTGTTGAATTCGAATGGTTGTGAATGATCTGGGTGTATGGAAACGGTCAGCGGCCGACCGGGATATTTTCCCTTCTGAGGACTCACAGTGAGTCCCGCGTCTGAAATTCCTCCTGTCTCGACTTCTGCTCACAGTGATTCCCGCGTCTGACAGTGCGCCTGTCTCGGCTTCTGCTCACAGCGAGTCCCGCGTCTGAAGGTCCTGCTGTCTCGGCTTCTGCTCACAGCGAGTACCGGTTCTGAAGGTCCTTCCTGTCTCGGCTTCTGCTCGCTCATTAAACTCAGAATGAAAAACTGCTGTCTAGTGAAAGGAGAGGGAAAGTAAAATCTCATTCACTTTTATATGAATATTGGTCAAATTCTATTGATCATGTACAGTCGGGATGTATGGAAAGTGTGAGCCGCCGAGGGGGATCTTTTTCCCGTCTGTCGACTCACATTGAGTCCCGCGTCTGAAAGTCCTCCTGTCTCGGCTTCTGCTCGCTCATTAAGCTCAGAATTATCAAATGCTGTCTCCAGTGAACGGAGAAGAGAAGATGAGATTTCAGCCACTTTACTATGAATATTGGTCCAATTCTAATTTTCATGAACTGTAGGGATGGATGGAAACAGTCCGTGACCGAGGGGAAACATTTTCCCGTCTGTGAACTCACAGTGAGTCCCGCGTCTGAAAGTCTTGCTGTCTCGGATTCTGCTCACGGTGATTCCCGTCTGAAAGTCCTCCTGTCTCGGCTTCTGCTCGCTCACTAAGCTCAGAATGAAAAACTGCTGTCTAGTGAATGGAGAGGAGAAAGTAAAATCTCAGCCAATTTAATAAAAGTGTTTGTCAAATTCTAATGTTCATCAACAATCTGGGTGTATGAAAGTGGCCGAGGGAGATCTTTTTCCCTTCTGTGGACTCACACTGAGTATGGTATCTGAAAGTCTTCGTGTATCCGCTTCTGCTCTCTCATTAAGCTCACAATTAACGACTGCTGTCTCATGTGAAAGGAGAGACCTTCTTTAGAGGCTGCATTTCAGACCAGTGTGTGAAAAAGCCCGAAAATCCACGTATCGCTGCTCAATATCTAATGTTTATCAACTTTCATTTCATCAATAAACAAAATAGACAGCAGTCTGAGGCCAGTGAGTCAACATCTGCGTTTTACTCCTTTCTGTCGCTGATAAAGCTCACAATTAACAAATGCTGTCTCCAGCGAAAGGAGAGGAGAAAATGACAATTCAGCCACTTTAATATGAATGTTTGTTGAATTCGAATGGTTGTGAATGATCTGGGTGTATGGAAACGGTCAGCGGCCGACCGGGATATTTTCCCTTCTGAGGACTCACAGTGAGTCCCGCGTCTGAAATTCCTCCTGTCTCGACTTCTGCTCACAGTGATTCCCGCGTCTGACAGTGCGCCTGTCTCGGCTTCTGCTCACAGCGAGTCCCGCGTCTGAAGGTCCTGCTGTCTCGGCTTCTGCTCACAGCGAGTACCGGTTCTGAAGGTCCTTCCTGTCTCGGCTTCTGCTCGCTCATTAAACTCAGAATGAAAAACTGCTGTCTAGTGAAAGGAGAGGGAAAGTAAAATCTCATTCACGTTTATATGAATATTGGTCCAATTCTAATTTTCATGAACTGTAGGGATGGATGGAAACAGTCCGTGACCGAGGGGAAACATTTTCCCGTCTGTCGACTCACAGTGAGTACCGCGTCTGAAAGTCCTCCTGTCTCGGCTTCTGCTCACAGCGAGTACCGGTTCTGAAGGTCCTTCCTGTCGGCTTCTGCTCGCTCATTAAACTCAGAATGAAAAACTGCTGTCTAGTGAAAGGAGAGGGGAAAGTAAAATCTCATTCACTTTTATATGAATATTGGTCAAATTCTATTGATCATGTACAGTCGGGATGTATGGAAAGTGTGAGCCGCCGAGGGGGATCTTTTTCCCGTCTGTCGACTCACATTGAGTCCCGCGTCTGAAAGTCCTCCTGTCTCGGCTTCTGCTCGCTCATTAAGCTCAGAATTATCAAAATGCTGTCTCCAGTGAACGGAGAAGAGAAGATGAGATTTCAGCCACTTTACTATGAATATTGGTCCAATTCTAATTTTCATGAACTGTAGGGATGGATGGAAACAGTCCGTGACCGAGGGAAACATTTTCCCGTCTGTGAACTCACAGTGAGTCCCGCGTCTGAAAGTCTTGCTGTCTCGGATTCTGCTCACGGTGATTCCCGCGTCTGAAAGTCCTCCTGTCTCGGCTTCTGCTCGCTCACTAAGCTCAGAATGAAAAACTGCTGTCTAGTGAATGGAGAGGAGAAAGTAAAATCTCAGCCAATTTAATAAAAGTGTTTGTCAAATTCTAATGTTCATCAACAATCTGGGTGTATGAAAGTGGCCGAGGGAGATCTTTTTCCCTTCTGTGGACTCACACTGAGTATGGTATCTGAAAGTCTTCGTGTATCCGCTTCTGCTCTCTCATTAAGCTCACAATTAACGACTGCTGTCTCATGTGAAAGGAGAGACCTTCTTTAGAGGCTGCATTTCAGACCAGTGTGTGAAAAAGCCCGAAAATCCACGTATCGCTGCTCAATATCTAATGTTTATCAACTTTCATTTCATCAATAAACAAAATAGACAGCAGTCTGAGGCCAGTGAGTCAACATCTGCGTTTTACTCCTTTCTGTCGCTGATAAAGCTCACAATTAACAAATGCTGTCTCCAGCGAAAGGAGAGGAGAAAATGACAATTCAGCCACTTTAATATGAATGTTTTGTTGAATTCGAATGGTTGTGAATGATCTGGGTGTATGGAAACGGTCAGCGGCCGACCGGGATATTTTCCCTTCTGAGGACTCACAGTGAGTCCCGCGTCTGAAATTCCTCCTGTCTCGACTTCTGCTCACAGTGATTCCCGCGTCTGACAGTGCGCCTGTCTCGGCTTCTGCTCACAGCGAGTCCCGCGTCTGAAGGTCCTGCTGTCTCGGCTTCTGCTCACAGCGAGTACCGGTTCTGAAGGTCCTTCCTGTCTCGGCTTCTGCTCGCTCATTAAACTCAGAATGAAAAACTGCTGTCTAGTGAAAGGAGAGGGAAAGTAAAATCTCATTCACGTTTATATGAATATTGGTCCAATTCTAATTTTCATGAACTGTAGGGATGGATGGAAACAGTCCGTGACCGAGGGGAAACATTTTCCCGTCTGTCGACTCACAGTGAGTACCGCGTCTGAAAGTCCTCCTGTCTCGGCTTCTGCTCACAGCGAGTACCGGTTCTGAAGGTCCTTCCTGTCTCGGCTTCTGCTCGCTCATTAAACTCAGAATGAAAAACTGCTGTCTAGTGAAAGGAGAGGGGAAAGTAAAATCTCATTCACTTTTTATGAATATTGGTCAAATTCTATTGATCATGTACAGTCGGGATGTATGGAAAGTGTGAGCCGCCGAGGGGGATCTTTTTCCCGTCTGTCGACTCACATTGAGTCCCGCGTCTGAAAGTCCTCCTGTCTCGGCTTCTGCTCGCTCACTAAGCTCAGAATGAAAAACTGCTGTCTAGTGAATGGAGAGGAGAAAGTAAAATCTCAGCCAATTTAATAAAAGTGTTTGTCAAATTCTAATGTTCATCAACAATCTGGGTGTATGAAAGTGGCCGAGGGAGATCTTTTTCCCTTCTGTGGACTCACACTGAGTATGGTATCTGAAAGTCTTCGTGTATCCGCTTCTGCTCTCTCATTAAGCTCACAATTAACGACTGCTGTCTCATGTGAAAGGAGAGACCTTCTTTAGAGCTGCATTTCAGACCAGTGTGTGAAAAAGCCCGAAAATCCACGTATCGCTGCTCAATATCTAATGTTTATCAACTTTCATTTCATCAATAAACAAAATAGACAGCAGTCTGAGGCCAGTGAGTCAACATCTGCGTTTTACTCTTTCTGTCGCTGATAAAGCTCACAATTAACAAATGCTGTCTCCAGCGAAAGGAGAGGAGAAAATGACAATTCAGCCACTTTAATATGAATGTTTGTTGAATTCGAATGGTTGTGAATGATCTGGGTGTATGGAAACGGTCAGCGGCCGACCGGGATATTTTCCCTTCTGAGGACTCACAGTGAGTCCCGCGTCTGAAATTCCTCCTGTCTCGACTTCTGCTCACAGTGATTCCCGCGTCTGACAGTGCGCCTGTCTCGGCTTCTGCTCACAGCGAGTCCCGCGTCTGAAGGTCCTGCTGTCTCGGCTTCTGCTCGCTCATTAAACTCAGAATGAAAAACTGCTGTCTAGTGAAAGGAGAGGGAAAGTAAAATCTCATTCACGTTTATATGAATATTGGTCCAATTCTAATTTTCATGAACTGTAGGGATGGATGGAACAGTCCGTGACCGAGGGGAAACATTTTCCCGTCTGTCGACTCACAGTGAGTACCGCGTCTGAAAGTCCTCCTGTCTCGGCTTCTGCTCACAGCGAGTACCGGTTCTGAAGGTCCTTCCTGTCTCGGCTTCTGCTCGCTCATTAAACTCAGAATGAAAAACTGCTGTCTAGTGAAAGGAGAGGGGAAAGTAAAATCTCATTCACTTTTATATGAATATTGGTCAAATTCTATTGATCATGTACAGTCGGGATGTATGGAAAGTGTGAGCCGCCGAGGGGGATCTTTTTCCCGTCTGTCGACTCACATTGAGTCCCGCGTCTGAAAGTCCTCCTGTCTCGGCTTCTGCTCGCTCATTAAGCTCAGAATTATCAAATGCTGTCTCCAGTGAACGGAGAAGAGAAGATGAGATTTCAGCCACTTTACTATGAATATTGGTCCAATTCTAATTTTCATGAACTGTAGGGATGGATGGAAACAGTCCGTGACCGAGGGGAAACATTTTCCCGTCTGTGAACTCACAGTGAGTCCCGCGTCTGAAAGTCTTGCTGTCTCGGATTCTGCTCACGGTGATTCCCGCGTCTGAAAGTCCTCCTGTCTCGGCTTCTGCTCGCTCACTAAGCTCAGAATGAAAAACTGCTGTCTAGTGAATGGAGAGGAGAAAGTAAAATCTCAGCCAATTTAATAAAAGTGTTTGTCAAATTCTAATGTTCATCAACAATCTGGGTGTATGAAAGTGGCCGAGGGAGATCTTTTTCCCTTCTGTGGACTCACACTGAGTATGGTATCTGAAAGTCTTCGTGTATCCGCTTCTGCTCTCTCATTAAGCTCACAATTAACGACTGCTGTCTCATGTGAAAGGAGAGACCTTCTTTAGAGGCTGCATTTCAGACCAGTGTGTGAAAAAGCCCGAAAATCCACGTATCGCTGCTCAATATCTAATGTTTATCAACTTTCATTTCATCAATAAACAAAATAGACAGCAGTCTGAGGCCAGTGAGTCAACATCTGCGTTTTACTCCTTTCTGTCGCTGATAAAGCTCACAATTAACAAATGCTGTCTCCAGCGAAAGGAGAGGAGAAAATGACAATTCAGCCACTTTAATATGAATGTTTGTTGAATTCGAATGGTTGTGAATGATCTGGGTGTATGGAAACGGTCAGCGGCCGACCGGGATATTTTCCCTTCTGAGGACTCACAGTGAGTCCCGCGTCTGAAATTCCTCCTGTCTCGACTTCTGCTCACAGTGATTCCCGCGTCTGACAGTGCGCCTGTCTCGGCTTCTGCTCACAGCGAGTCCCGCGTCTGAAGGTCCTGCTGTCTCGGCTTCTGCTCACAGCGAGTACCGGTTCTGAAGGTCCTTCCTGTCTCGGCTTCTGCTCGCTCATTAAACTCAGAATGAAAAACTGCTGTCTAGTGAAAGGAGAGGGGAAAGTAAAATCTCATTCACTTTTATATGAATATTGGTCAAATTCTATTGATCATGTACAGTCGGGATGTATGGAAAGTGTGAGCCGCCGAGGGGGATCTTTTTCCCGTCTGTCGACTCACATTGAGTCGCGTCTGAAAGTCCTCCTGTCTCGGCTTCTGCTCGCTCACTAAGCTCAGAATGAAAAACTGCTCTCTAGTGAATGGAGAGGAGAAAGTAAAATCTCAGCCAATTTAATAAAAGTGTTTGTCAAATTCTAATGTTCATCAACAATCTGGGTGTATGAAAGTGGCCGAGGGAGATCTTTTTCCCTTCTGTGGACTCACACTGAGTATGGTATCTGAAAGTCTTCGTGTATCCGCTTCTGCTCTCTCATTAAGCTCACAATTAACGACTGCTGTCTCATGTGAAAGGAGAGACCTTCTTTAGAGGCTGCATTTCAGACCAGTGTGTGAAAAAGCCCGAAAATCCACGTATCGCTGCTCAATATCTAATGTTTATCAACTTTCATTTCATCAATAAACAAAATAGACAGCAGTCTGAGGCCAGTGAGTCAACATCTGCGTTTTACTCCTTTCTGTCGCTGATAAAGCTCACAATTAACAAATGCTGTCTCCAGCGAAAGGAGAGGAGAAAAATGACAATTCAGCCACTTTAATATGAATGTTTGTTGAATTCGAATGGTTGTGAATGATCTGGGTGTATGGAAACGGTCAGCGGCCGACCGGGATATTTTCCCTTCTGAGGACTCACAGTGAGTCCCGCGTCTGAAATTCCTCCTGTCTCGACTTCTGCTCACAGTGATTCCCGCGTCTGACAGTGCGCCTGTCTCGGCTTCTGCTCACAGCGAGTCCCGCGTCTGAAGGTCCTGCTGTCTCGGCTTCTGCTCACAGCGAGTACCGGTTCTGAAGGTCCTTCCTGTCTCGGCTTCTGCTCGCTCATTAAACTCAGAATGAAAAACTGCTGTCTAGTGAAAGGAGAGGGAAAGTAAAATCTCATTCACGTTTATATGAATATTGGTCCAATTCTAATTTTCATGAACTGTAGGGATGGATGGAAACAGTCCGTGACCGAGGGGAAACATTTTCCCGTCTGTCGACTCACAGTGAGTACCGCGTCTGAAAGTCCTCCTGTCTCGGCTTCTGCTCACAGCGAGTACCGGTTCTGAAGGTCCTTCCTGTCTCGGCTTCTGCTCGCTCATTAAACTCAGAATGAAAAACTGCTGTCTAGTGAAAGGAGAGGGGAAAGTAAAATCTCATTCACTTTTATATGAATATTGGTCAAATTCTATTGATCATGTACAGTCGGGATGTATGGAAAGTGTGAGCCGCCGAGGGGGATCTTTTTCCCGTCTGTCGACTCACATTGAGTCCCGCGTCTGAAAGTCCTCCTGTCTCGGCTTCTGCTCGCTCATTAAGCTCAGAATTATCAAATGCTGTCTCCAGTGAACGGAGAAGAGAAGATGAGATTTCAGCCACTTTACTATGAATATTGGTCCAATTCTAATTTTCATGAACTGTAGGGATGGATGGAAACAGTCCGTGACCGAGGGGAAACCCCCCTGTGAACTCACAGTGAGTCCCGCGTCTGAAAGTCTTGCTGTCTCGGATTCTGCTCACGGTGATTCCCGCGTCTGAAAGTCCTCCTGTCTCGGCTTCTGCTCGCTCACTAAGCTCAGAATGAAAAACTGCTGTCTAGTGAATGGAGAGGAGAAAGTAAAATCTCAGCCAATTTAATAAAAGTGTTTGTCAAATTCTAATGTTCATCAACAATCTGGGTGTATGAAAGTGGCCGAGGGAGATCTTTTTCCCTTCTGTGGACTCACACTGAGTATGGTATCTGAAAGTCTTCGTGTATCCGCTTCTGCTCTCTCATTAAGCTCACAATTAACGACTGCTGTCTCATGTGAAAGGAGAGACCTTCTTTAGAGCTGCATTTCAGACCAGTGTGTGAAAAAGCCCGAAAATCCACGTATCGCTGCTCAATATCTAATGTTTATCAACTTTCATTTCATCAATAAACAAAATAGACAGCAGTCTGAGGCCAGTGAGTCAACATCTGCGTTTTACTCCTTTCTGTCGCTGATAAAGCTCACAATTAACAAATGCTGTCTCCAGCGAAAGGAGAGGAGAAAATGACAATTCAGCCACTTTAATATGAATGTTTGTTGAATTCGAATGGTTGTGAATGATCTGGGTGTATGGAAACGGTCAGCGGCCGACCGGGATATTTTCCCTTCTGAGGACTCACAGTGAGTCCCGCGTCTGAAATTCCTCCTGTCTCGACTTCTGCTCACAGTGATTCCCGCGTCTGACAGTGCGCCTGTCTCGGCTTCTGCTCACAGCGAGTCCGCGTCTGAAGGTCCTGCTGTCTCGGCTTCTGCTCGCTCATTAAACTCAGAAAAAAACTGCTGTCTAGTGAAAGGAGAGGAAAGTAAAATCTCATTCACGTTTATATGAATATTGGTCCAATTCTAATTTTCATGAACTGTAGGGATGGATGGAAACAGTCCGACCGAGGGGAAACATTTTTCCCGTCTGTCGACTCACAGTGAGTCCGCGTCTGAAAGTCCTCCTGTCTCGGCTTCTGCTCACAGCGATTCTGAAGGTCAGCTCATTAAACTCAGAATGAAAAACTGCTGTCTAGTGAAAGGAGAGGGAAGTAAAATCTCATTCACTTTTATATGAATATTGGTCAAATTCTATGATCATGTACAGTCGGATGTATGGAAAGTGTGACCGCCGAGGGATCTTTTTCCCGTCTGTCGACTCACATTGAGTCTCCGCGTCTGAAAGTCCTCCTGTCTCGGCTTCTGCTCGCTCATAAGCTCAGAATGAAAAACTGCTGTCTAGTGAATGGAGAGGAGAAAGTAAAATCTCAGCCAATTTAATAAAAGTTTGTCAAATTCTAATGTTCATCACAATCTGGGTGTATGAAAGTGGCCGAGGGAGATCTTTTTCCCTTCTGTGGACTCACACTGAGTATGGTATCTGAAAGTCTTCGTGTATCCGCTTCTGCTCTCTCATTAAGCTCACAATTAACGACTGCTGTCTCATGTGAAAGGAGAGACCTTCTTTAGAGGCTGCATTTCAGACCAGTGTGTGAAAAAGCCCGAAAATCCACGTATCGCTGCTCAATATCTAATGTTTATCAACTTTCATTTCATCAATAACAAAATAGACAGCAGTCTGAGGCCAGTGAGTCAACATCTGCGTTTTACTCCTTTCTGTCGCTGATAAAGCTCACAATTAACAAATGCTGTCTCCAGCGAAAGGAGAGGAGAAAATGACAATTCAGCCACTTTAAATGAATGTTTGTTGAATTCGAATGGTTGTGAATGATCTGGGTGTATGGAAACGGTCAGCGGCCGACCGGGATATTTTCCCTTCTGAGGACTCACAGTGAGTCCCGCGTCTGAAATTCCTCCTGTCGACTTCTGCTCACAGTGATTCCCGCGTCTGACAGTGCGCCTGTCTCGGCTTCTGCTCACAGCGAGTTCTGAAGGTCCTGCTGTCTCGGCTTCTGCTCACAGCGAGTACCGGTTCTGAAGGTCCTTCTGTCTCGGCTTCTGCTCGCTCATTAAACTCAGAATGAAAAACTGCTGTCTAGTGAAAGGAGAGGGAAAGTAAAATCTCATTCACTTTTATAT